>NC_070580.1:30529802-30829802 GCF_027409825.1 Scomber japonicus | reverse complement strand
GAATCCCACACAGGTTTTCTGTTAAAATGTTCAATTCTGTAGCACACTGTGAATAACCCCAACGTTAACATTTAAGGGGAAGTATCATTTACATTTGCAGGTCTATATTTATATTTTGAAGCTCTACTGGAAAATGTTTGCATGATTAACAGTTCATAAAACTCTTAAAATGTATCTTAATCTTCCTTTTTATGTAGCCCCTCAGTTCAGCCTCTGTCACAAACAGGCCGTTTTAACTCCTGTCTCTTTAAGACCCCCCCCCAGCCTCTCAGGAAGCTACGCCAACAAACTATAATTCTAGGATTTCACCACTTTTTCTTGTTCTTTACTCAAAATGTCAGCTTCTTAAATACACTCATACATGTTCGAGCTGAATTCTGATGCTAATGTTGGCTCGTCTGCAAGGTAGAAAAAAACGTTTGACTTCCCGGGAACATTTCTACATCATTTAGCATAGATATCTGACATGATAACCTGTATGAATGACAAAACAAGTATATAAAACCACAAAAAGTATCATACGGCCCCTTTAAAGTTACTTTTGAAATGTAAGCCTTCATTTAGCTGCTTAGAGGGAATCTGGGCACGAAAAGGAGTTGACTGAGTATTGTGCTAATCTAGGCTAATCAGCGTCTCTGTACCCAACACACAGATTTAAATTTGATTTTCACCTTCTCATCTGACTCAGCAAACAAGCAAATGCCCCCAAAACATCTAAGTATGATTTCAATGGGTCATCTGAACCACTCATACTAATTCATTAAAACACATCACACATCATTTATGAAATTATAATCGCTGACTGTTTTTTAGGACGTAATCAACTCCGCACAGCTCCGATGCCCACAGCTGCAGGGCTGATGAGACACAGAGTCAGCATTCACAATTCAGAAACTGAACTGAGAGCAAATGATGATGTTTGTTTGTGCTTTTTTATTATTTTTAAAGTGTGCTGCGATGGAGCAAGGTGTGGCTAAAATGATCATGCTGGCAGGAAGTATCCTGGTGGTCCCTGTCCTCGCCTTCGTCACCTCCTACCTGTTCTACCCCGGAGCTCTACTCAAGGCCTACAACTGGTAAAAACACAAACAAATGCTGTACTGGTGTCTAAGGAGTATTGTGACAGTTATGTGTGTGTTTGTAGTGAAGCTCAGCTCTGTGGGTTGTGTTTATTTTGTCCTTCAGAAGAGGAACTTGCAACACGGTTTCTTAACAAGTTGTAACAAACATCGAAGCTTTTCAAAATGACCTATGTCTACTGATTTTTTGTTTGTTTGTAAGACACGTGTTGAGTAGTTTGAGCTGTGTGCAAGGGCAGAATGTAATAAAGGTTTACATTAGCAACATTTTTTTTTACTTTATTGCCTTAAATGCACAGTAACAGGCAATTAATATCACAAAGGAATACAACCCCCCCCCCCCCCCCCCCCCAAAAAAAAAAACATCTTGAGATTGGGTCTCATCTGTCACAGAGATAGCACTGTAAAAGGTATAGCACATATCTTATCTAGTTCTGTACTCTAAAAAAGGTATATTTTAGATAATAAAAAAATAATGATAAATAAATAATTAAATAATAATAGTAAATGAATAGAGTATAAGTGTATAAGAGTCCTAAGCCATATAGTCAGTAACTGGGGTCCACCTTCTCCTAAAAACAGGTACTTTTAGCTGTAATGGGGCAGTCATATATTCCATCATGTAGACATGTTTTACTTTCTGTAACCACTGGGTGATCATGGGAGGGTCAGGCTTCATCCAATTTTTATAATATATAACATTGTTCTGTGGTAAACAGGTGATCAGGAAACACATCTAATAAAAATAACAAAGAGTCCATAGGAAGGTCCACTGTCAACATTTTTTCCAGTTCATCTTTGACATTTTTCCAAAATGTTTGTAATTTCGGGCAGTCCCATTTAGCAACATATTTAAACCGTCAGGTATCAGGTAATCACCCAGCTCTGTTTGGGACAGTTACTCATGCAGTAGATTAGACAATCTGGTCAGTCAGGTTGTTAACCAGAAGTATATTTGTCAAACCAACCAGTTAGTCCTCATTGTTTAAGCCTTCCCTCATGTAAGACTAAATAATACTGTCTGAACACTTAAATCTCACCTTTATGACACATTATTGTTTTGATGAGCTCACAAAGTACTGTTGTTTGTTTTATTAAGTTACTGTAATGTTTCGGTTACTCAGACCTTCATCAGGCGTATCACAGGCAGCATTTCCACACTTTAATAATTGAGCTAAAGACAGTCTTCAGTCCAGGGGCTCAGTAAAGTTGTATTTTATTCATTCTGTTCTACATGTAGTCCTCATAGTGTGAACAGGATCTGTCCTCAGGTTTCCACCCAGTTTAAAAGTTCTGGGATCACAGAAAATGAACTTTTCCTCCATGACACTCAGGTTATATCATGGACAACGGTCGTCTAATTGGCTGCACGCACAGAGGTCACTGACAAACAAGGTCAAAGTTGAAACTGATTGAAGGTCTAATATCCCAGTGCTGCCACAAGGCTCACTGTCTTCGCTCTCTAGGAAAACATTGAGTCATGTAGGTGCAGAGCGATTCTGCTGCTGCTCATGTGTAGAGAGTCTAATCATGATGTTGAGAAGCAAAAAACATGAAATCATTAACTGTATTATGGGAGAACTAGACATCCTCACACTGAAAACCATGTTAATAATGTGGTTATTTATTTTACTCGACTTCCTCTGTTGGACAAACAACTATTTAAAAGCATGTTTGAAGATTATTATTATGTAAATGCTGAAGTCAGTTAATTTGTCTCTCAGGTCCGGAGCAACAAACTTCAACAACTACTGACCAGATTTTCTTTAAAAATACTGAGAACGACTCTTTAATGTCTCTTCTCTAGCGCCACCTCAAGACAAACCAAAGATAATACATCGCCCCTTGTGGGCAGCAGAGTAACAGATGAGTATTGATGATCTGCCTGTAGTTAGATGTTTTTCCATGATATATATATTTTTTTCTTTTTTTTAACATATTAAACTAAAACTGTGTGGTTTTTCATAAAACGCTGAATCATGACTGGTGTGAATTACAGGCTGTAATATCTTAAACACACACTTTTATTGTGCAGGAGCATGACCTTGCCTTCTGGACTTTGTTTAAGCTGTAAAAACGTTTTTAAAAACGTAGATTATTTGGTAGATCAGTTGCCAAAGTCTTCAAAAGATTCTTACAAGTAGATAAAAGTATAAAATAAATGAAATAAATGCTCTACCCTTTGATAGTCATTAATACACACACACACACACACACACACACACACACACACACTTAAACAAACACACACACACAGTGCTGATTCACTGTCATGTAATAGTTTTGTCAGCAGTTTTGTTACATGAATTAAATGTTACGTTATGAAATGTTGATTCATTACATGACCTCAGAAATTGAAATTAGGTCAAAATAATAACCAACATGACTAACAGGGAGAACTAAAGAACTACAGAAAATGCTTAGAAGAAGACCATTTAAAAAAATTCAACCGTATATGAAAGACTCCCATCATCTTCATGGACTGGACTCTCACAAGCTTTTATGAGGAATTAAACAGGTATTCACAGAATCTGCTTATTCAATATAGATATGTAATTTTTCCAAACATGACTTTTGACAGAAATTATTCATCATCAGTTCACTATCACTCATGTCACAAAGTGTTTCAACAAACATTGACTAGATTTTAATGAAATTCAAATGACCTCTTGACCTTTCCTACCATCAGGACAGACAAACAAGCCTCATTCATTTAAAGCCTCGCTTGTGTATTGACCCATTTTTTAAAAAGAAGGGGAAAAAACAAGTACATTTTAGAACCTCAATTGAAGCAGAAGAGTCAAAGATCTCAGTTATGTTCAGGCGCATTGACTGATGATTATATGACAACTATTAGAGCTCTATGAATAGCTAAATCAACACTATGTTTGTGTTCAATACTTGACACAAGGGGCTAAGGAGTGTTTCCTTTTTGAGGAAGCACATGCAGCTGTGGCAGCTTCACACCTGGCTGCATTACCTCTTACATCTAGCTGAATGCATTTAGGGCTGCTTGCAGGACTTAAGCCTTACTGGGCAATGATCACATGCAGCAGGTTAACATTTTTACTTATTCTGTGAAGTATCTCAACATCTACAGGATGAACTGGTACAGAAATGGTGCAGACATTCAAGAACAGAATAGAATAGAATGGAATGGAATAGAATAGAATAGAATGGAATGGAATGGAATGGAATAGAATAGAATAGAATAGAATAGAATAGAATAGCATAGAATGGAATGGAATGGAATGGAATAGAATGGAATAGAATAGAATAGAATAGAATAGAATAGAATAGAATAGAATAAAATGGAATGGAATGGAATGGAATGGAATGGAATTGAATAGAATAGAATAGAATAGAATGGAATGGAATGGAATGGAATGGAACAGAACAGAATGCTTTATGGTCATTATATTAAACATATAATGAGATTCCATTTGTACTTTTAAAACAATAAAAAAAAAACAAGACAACCAGATAAAAAACAAGACACACATGCAGCATTGTCCTCAGAGGATGAAGCCTAAGAGCGTTGGTGATCCCCCGACCTCCAGCGCCACCAAGAGGCTGATATCTTTATTTAATGGATTGTCATTAAGTTGTTCTACACGTTCTCGTTCATGCCTCCCTTCAGGATTAATTGTTCGGGTTAAGGTTAGGGTGACAATTCTCTGGCTATTTGTACAGCACCACCATGAGATCAAATTTTAATTGTGTCCAGTACTTTATGATACAAATACCTGCAATATTAATGATATTCCTGTAAGCCTCAGTTGTACTTTTTGTGCTACTTTGCAAGTATTAGCATGATAATATACTAAACTAAGATGGTGGTGATAGTATAGTTATTGCAAACCAATTCAAATAAAAAAAACTCCTTGTCATCCCGCTGTGATCCTCCAGGTACTGGCGACGCAGGTTGGGGTTGGTGGTCCGCTACTCTCAGAATGGAAGTTACCGCTTCTGTTATTCCAGCCGTGGGACACCAGGGGGCGCCACACCATCAATTCTGCTTCTGCACGGTTTCTCCGCCACCAAGGACATGTGGCTGCCCATTGTCAAGGTAACACACATACACACACACACACACACACACACACACATACACACACACACACAAACAAAAATCAAAACTCTTTCATACTAACAGGAAATCAATCAAACTGCACATTTGGAATATCACTGCCAATTAAATTTAACAAATGTGAAGGAAAAATTTACTTTTAAGAAGATTTAATACTTATTTTTTTGTTTTGTGAATTTCTTTTTTAGGTATTTTCATGGCACTAACAACTTTCATGTTTCAGCAGCTCTTCTTTCTCTTTTGTGCATTGAGCACACTAAAAATCAGCATATCTTATAGTTTGCATACTGTCTTTGCATGAGTCATTTGTCACTTTTCTTTCCTTTTTCTTCCTTTTAGTGTGTGTTCGTGTGTGTTTTGTTTTTGCTTTGTTTCATTCATGCTTTTACACAGAGACTGGTTTTCCTGCTCTTTATACTCTCTAATGTGTTCTTGAGGATTTATATGTTCTGTGTTTGGTTTATTAGAAAATGAAGTTACCAAAGTAGGATTTAAAAAATGCTTCAATAAAAATACATTAAACTCTTTAATGGTAACGAGCCCTTTATATTTACATAAAGTGGGTCTTCTTCCAGGGTGCCCACCATATTTCTACAGTTTCAGGGCCATCGTAGGTTCTTCTACACACTAGATGCCACTAAATCCTACATACTGCTCCTTTAAAATAACTGCATAGTAACTGTAGTAACTTTCATTTCAGTTTTTGTTCATTTGAGTTTCGGGTATGTTTGTTTTGTGTTCCAGTACCTTCCCAGGGACCAGCATTTGGTGTGTGTGGACATGCCAGGACATGAGGGGACGAGTCGCACCGGCGCCGAAGACTACAGCATTCAGGGCCAGGTCAACCGAATCCACCAGGTCAGTACGAGGGAATCCAGCAGGCAGGTAACACACTACAGATCAGAAGTCACTAATAGGCAGACCCAGGCACTGTCCTATCCAGACCAGACCTTTAACTGATGAAATATTGAGGATTGTTACATTTTGTCTGAGCGTATTCATTTTGACGGGTGCAGTTTCTCCAGCTATTACAGTAAAAGTGGATCAGCCCTCGGAAACTCACAGACCAAAGAGCATAGCCAATCTTCTCATGTGACACTAATCAGCTAATCAAATCTGTGCATTCTGACGGAGAGACCCGACTGTCAGTGAGAAACACACGGAGAAAAGGGTTAATATGTTGAGATGTTTTGTTATAAAGTTATTAGATGTGAAATTAAGTTTATGGTTTAAGTTAAGTTTAACTTTTACTTTAAGCTTTCTGTTATACACTTTATTTTATAATGCCAACTTTATTTGATATAAGAAAATAAATCTTATTTTTCTTTTTCTTCTTTTATTCTTCTTTTATTTCTTTTATTATGTATTTGAATCCCACCAGTGAAAATACTAATAATAAATAAAAATGAAAAAACCACTAGACACAGATGCTGATGCTACTTCAAGGCACTGAAAAATAGCACGGACATTATGATGTTCCTGACCTTCACTTGAGGACATTTTCACACAATACAATAATAACAATAATATTATTAATAATAATGTTACTGTGTCTCCGTGCAGTTTGTGCAGAGTATCGGTCTGGATAAACAACCCTTCCACCTGGTTGGGACATCGATGGGTGGGAACGTTGCGGGTGTGTACGCCGCCTGTTACTCTGGTTACCTGTGCAGCGTCACCTTGATCTGTCCGGCAGGTAAATTCAGCAGACGGCTGCTCGTACAGCGTCAGTGTTTCTCTCCAGGAATCAACCCTGAGACCTGAGACTCTGTCAGGATGCTGAATTATAGACGCCCCTCTCCTCTCCTTCTCTTCTCTCCTCCTCCTATCTTCTCTTCTCTTTGTCTCCTCTCCTCTCCTCCTCCTGTTCCCCTCTCTCCTTCAGGTCTGGATTATCCTACAGACAGCGAGTTTATCAGCCGTCTGAGGGAGTTGGAGAAGAATCCGGAGGAGGCGATTCCTCTGATCCCCTGCACTCATCAGGAGATGGAGGCCATGCTCAAACTCTGCTGCCACACACCTCTGAACCTCCCCCGACAGGTACAGGACTCTGTTACCTGGTCTACCGTCCAGATTCAGATTCACAACCATGCTCATATTGTAATATCAGTGCTGCTGCAGTATATGAAGAATACCCATGAACGTGTGTGTGTGTGTGTGTGTGTGTGTGTGTTTTCAGCTCATGCGTGGTCTCCTTGACAACAGGATCCCCAACAACCCTTTCTACAAAGAAGGTCAGTCCGTCACTTAAACTGCTTTTCTCCTCTATAACGTCCTTCTCAATATAAAGATAATGGAGCCAAACTACAACTACTGTAGTGATGTTACATTATTTTAAATAATAAACTCTCAAATAGCAGAATTGGGAACTTTATTAAGATCTCCTGCATAAAATCAGGAGATTATTTCTAGTATCCCAAAGAATATATTATCACATTTAAGTAAGAAGCTTCTTTTTTTTTGGTCTGTTTTCATTGCAATTGATGCAAACTCAGAACTTCCTCTGACCTTCTTCCATTATACTAAATTTACCATTTCAACCATTATAATGCACATAATTCCCATTTGAGACATTTGAGAATCTTTTTATCTTTAAAAATGTACAGTCTTCAGATAGATATAGCTTTCAAATGTTGTTTTAACTTGTTTTTCAGTTATTTTCTTTCATTGCTTCAATAATAGTTGCATAAGCTTGCAATGTGCTTTATTGCTTTATTGTGTGTGTGTATGTGTGTGTGTGTGTGTGTGTGTGTGTGTGTGTGTGTGTGTGTGTGTGTGTGTGTGTGTGTGTGTGTGTGTGTGTGTGTGTGTGTGTGTGTGTGTGTGTGTGTGTGAATCAGTGTTCATGGAGATCGTCGGGGAGAAGTCTCGTCACTCGCTGCAGGAAAAGCTGCATTTGATCACAGCGCCCCTGCAGGTCATCTGGGGGAAAGAAGACCAGGTAAAGACTCACATATGATCCAGACTTTACAGCATCAGGCATGTCCAAACTATTATATATATATTATATTATATAACTAAAATTCTCTACTTCCAGCTTTTTAAATATGAATATTTTATGGCGTCTTTAAACTTTTATGATAAAAGTTTCTGATCTTTTATAGATCATTCAATTAATCAATTAATCAAGAACATATTCACCAGATTCATCGATATAGAAAATGATTATTAGTTGCAGCTCTAAAGTTCAGTACTTGTGTAGATGTATTTTTTCAACTTTCCACCTTTGTGTGAGTACCTGGTTCATCTCGTCCATCAGTTTATCAACTTGTACAATTGTTTTAAATATTTACAACCCAGAGCTTAGAGAGATCAATAACGTATCAATCAATATGGTGCGATCAAATTCCTCAATCCTTACAGTCATCACTCTGAGTTTAATGATGTGATGAATACAATAAATCCACAGTCAGAGCCGTAACAGCTGCTGATCGACCTCTCTGCTCCTTCAGGTGTTGGATGTTTCGGGGGCAGCAGTGTTGCAGGCGGCGCTGCCAAGCTGTCAGGTGGCAATCTTGGACCAATGTGGTCACTCGGTGGCGTTGGAGCGTCCAAGGAAAGCTGCCAATCTCATCGTGGACTTCCTGTCTGTGCAGGTCAACAGCAAAGACGCTAAGAAACTTTCCTAAAGAAACTCCTCATTTCACAGTGGATGATGAAGGTTATGATGAACATGAGGAGGCTAATGATGATGTAAATGATGAGGTTATGACACTGACAGCAGTGATGATAAAGGTGATGATACTCTTTTATACTTAACTTTAAGAGTTTTCTATGACGGTGTAAAAATACACATGAACGCACAAAAGTATGACAAATATTCCTGAACTTTTTAGCAGTTTGATTCCTACACAGAACCACGCAGGAGGCTTTAAATCTCTGTTTTAAATGTTATTTAAAAACATTCCTCTGTAGGATTTTGCACATTTCACTTTCAGAAAAAAAACTGTATTTCGTGCTCTTGTTTCATATAAAGGCAGATGTCTGTGTGTTTAATCCTCATAAGCACACATTCAGGTTGAATTTCAGAATGATGAATGTACTGAAGGCGAATGTGTTGTTTGATTTATGTGTGATTTGTTTGTGTGTTGGTTCATAAACCTAAATGATAAAGTTAAAGCAATAAGTTTAGCACTGAGACAAAGAGTGTCTATGGACAACAAAAATAAACCTATTGAGAAATTGATGGTTGATGGTTGTCTGTATTTATTTGTAATGCACCAACAGACCGCATGGTGGCGACACATCCTCACAGCTTTATCAAGAGTGTCAAAGAGTAGATCTTTTTTTCAGGATGTATCACTTCACCGTAGGATGTGGTCTGTGTGCAAATTCCCAATAGTTAATCATAATAATTAATAAAGTGACTTAATTCATACCATTCGTACTTTTTGAATCCAGTTTAAAAAATGTTTAAAGGGATGGAAGCCCGTTTCAACCAGGATTAGACAATTTGATGAAATCTTTAGTTTGACTAAAATAAATTACACGTGTTAAATCAAATTATGAGATTATAAAATTAAGATTATGACTATAGTATTACTTCTGAGGTTCTTTAATTCAAATTATAAGATATCTGTTTTAAACATTTATTGAAATGAAACCATGTGAGAAGTTTAGAGGGAAAAATCACTATTTGGTGGAGCTGTTAACAACTCATAGACATCTGAAATGTGCACTATATGCAGTAAACCGGATCGTTGTGTAAATAAATCTGCAATATATAAATGAGCAACATGCAGAAATTCCTGAGATTATATGCATGTGATGTTCCTGAGATTTACATATAGAATATAGCCTCATACTTAAACAAACATGACTATTTTGTGACAGTGATCCATCTTACTGTTTTACACCTCTTTGTAAAACCTGAGATGACCGCGCATGCGCAGTTCCCATGGCCGACAGCTCTCAGAACATTGCGTGCAGCTTGTAAACACGCTGCTGCATCTGGTGAGTAAAAGACTGAAAATACTCCTCTTATTGTTGAATATTACAACAATAACAAGCGATATGTCATTAATCTGTTAGCTGTGTTTAAATGTCAGTGTGTCAGCGACTAGCTTCAGGTTAGCTAGTTCACTTAGCTACAGTTTGACCTCTCTGTTGGCTAGTTTTTAGCTTCAGGTTGCACCAACAGCAGGTGTGAAGTTTATTTTGATTTATTGAAGTTTATACGTGTTTAGGCTTCAAATAAAAGGCGTATTAGACATTTAACAGTAAGTTATTAGCTGTAGTCTGGTGTTCATAATTTGCATGTTACGTTACAGCAAAGTTTGTACTCTTCATGTGCTATAGTGAGTTGCAGGTTAGGGTTAGTGTGTGTTATTGCAGCAGTGTGGCTCATTCACGTATTTTATAGTGTCTGGACAACAATAATAATAGTGGCTAAATGAGACAGGCCAGTGTCTTAGATATTAGAAGCATATTGCACATGTCATTATCAATAAGCGATCCATATAAAATGTGATTGTTTGCGCAATGGATTTATGCTTGGATTTAATATAATAAAATAGATTTGTTTAAAAATTACTAGCAATAAGCAATGTAAGAAGAGATGAGTCTGTAATGAATATCACTTGTGCTAATTCTTTTGTCTTACACAGTTTATGAAATGATTTTTGTTACAGAGCATTAGAGCCCGATTGATATTGGACTTTTGGGGCTGATGCCAATACCGATATTAGGAAATACAACATTCCAATATCGATATACTGATATGAATGTCTTATATATATATATATACAGAATGTAAGATATTTAATGGAGGCATGATATTTTACAGTTTAAGAATAAGTAGTGTACTGAAACAGTAAACTTCACTGGGAATTTAATATGTATATTAAACTAGAATTATGAAAAAGGATCAAATATACATAAAATGATGTGGCCTATATATCTTTAAAAAAATATCAGCATATCTTGGACAGCATAAACACCAATACTGATATATCTGTGATATCGCATGAACCTTGATCAACTTCTCTAAAATATGTCTCACACACACTTCTTGTTGTAGGATTATTAAATCATCTTTAACTGAGTTGTTGTCTTTTTTTTACTGTCAGCAGTTTGTTTGTGACTCTGAAGTCAGCGTCCGCTCGTCACCTGAGGGAATCTGATTCACCGATGATTTAATAGAATGAAATCCGACAACAAGAAGGACGAACCTGCTGTTTTCAAACGGGTCGTGTCGAAGAACGCTTCACCGTACAACTACATGAAAGTCAGCCTGTAAGTCACTGTGATGTTTTTATCATCTTTAAAAAGTGTTCCTATCGATATTATGTTTTTTATGTTGAAATAATTTAATATCAAGTTTAAGTTATCCTTAATGTGTGTGTGTGTGTGTGTGTGTGTGTGTGTGTGTGTGTGTGTGTGTGTGTGTTTGTAGTGTGCTGGAGGATGAATCTACTAGACTGACTGCAGTTGAACTGAAGCAGTTCATCATCACAGGCCTGAAGAGCCTGTACGGGGAGGTGAGATCAATATCAAGACCTGAGTCGAGAGTTCGATTTCCACCACAGCTGAAAACAGTTTGATCCACTCTGACGCTGTGAGGACTGTTAAATGAAGCCTCCAGAAAACGTCAAACTAGAGTTCAAATCAACTGATCAACAGAAAAAATGTCTGCTCTTGTCCATTTATTTTAGAGCTTATTGACAATTCGGTCGGCAGCAAATTAATTGGCAACTATTCTAATAAATTAATTAATTGTTGAATACATTTTTATCCAGACTAGAGCTACAACAATTCATCAATTGGTCAATTAACAGACAATTAACTTTAATAAAGTCGTAATTGCCAGAAATTTGCTTGTTCAGCTTCTTAAAAAGATTTTATGCTTTTCTTTGTCAGACATGATATTAAACTGAATGTTTTCAGGGTTTGGGCTTTTGATGAAATGAGATGTTTGAGAGAGTCACCTTTGACTGTAAAATTATAACATGCCTTTTTTTTTTTTTTTTACTATTTCTGACTTTTTTGAGTTTATAGATAATAGAATATAATTGACATGTTAATCATTAATAAAAAGGGTTAGTTGCAGCTCTAAACCCGACTTATTCGGGGTTACGGATGGATGAAATCTTTTACATCACCTTGAACTTTCAGAGACTATAATGTTTTTTGTTTTTTTGTGCTATTTTCAAGATGATGGAAAAATACATTGATTAAAAAACTGAAAAAACTAAAGCAGAAGTGTCTTTTTATTCATGTCTATGTTTATATTTTCCCAGGTGGGAGCAGCGTTGCCCTTCGACCTGTTGAAGTACGATGAAGACACTCTCACTGCTTTTTTGCGTGTCAGCAGCAGGTGAGAAAACAAAGAAATGTCTCTTCTGTATCTTTCTTATGATTAAAAGGAACCATTTCTGGTAACTATTTGAAATAAACTAGATGTTTAATTTCTGTATGTGTGTGTGTGTTTTGTTTTTCAGGGGTTTAGTGAAGCTGTGGAGCTCCCTGACTCTGCTGGGCTTCTACCAGAACCAGGCCTGTGCCTTCAGAGTGCTGCAGGTCAGCAGATTTTACTTCAGCTCGTACAAAATGATTTTTTCTTTAGTGGCACAGACGAGTGAAATTGATCTAATATGCCAATTTTCTCTGAGCTACAAATCGAATTTAAAGTTCCAGGCCTGTTGAACGACTCCTGTACTGATAGTCTGTAGTTCTCCACAGAAGAAGAAAACCTCAATCTAAATGAATGTGGAATTTAAATATTAGATAAATTACCTAAATTAAATAACTATAACATTCAATTAAAACATTTCCATGCTGCTCAGGCTGACAGATTTCTCTGGTATCGTCCTCAGGTGTCTCCGTTCCTGCTCGCGTTGACAGGAAACAGTCGAGAGCTGCAGCTGGACTGAAGTCGGAGCGTCGTCTTCGTCAGGATGAGTTACATATGGAGTAAAGTATTTAGTAAACCTCGGCTGTGCTCCTCCTCCATCGCAGCAGCAGCTCCTCTCTGCCGCCTGCTGCACGTCGGCCAGCACGCCTCCATCACCAAAGCGTTCTCCACCCGCGACGTGGAGCTGTTCGCCGAGCTGACGGGCGACACCAACCCCCTCCACCTGGACCCGACCTACGCCAGCACCACCTCCTTCGAGACGCCCATCGTCCACGGCGTCCTCATCAACGGTTTGATCTCCGCCGTGCTCGGCACCAAGATGCCCGGCCGCGGCTGCGTCTTCCTCTACCAGGAGATCCGCTTCCCGGCGCCGCTCTACATCGGCGAAGAGGTGCTCGCTGAAGCCGAAGTCCGTAAGATTAAGATGTCGTTCGCCTTCATCGCCGTCACATGCTCGGTCAAGGACAAGGTGGTGATGGAAGGGGAGGTGATGGTGATGATGCCCGAGGAGCAGCAGCGGAAGGGGTGAGGAGGTGAAGAGGTGAAGAGGTCAGAGGTCAGAGGTCAGGACAATAGACTGATCAGATGAGCTGTTGCATCATGAAGCTCTGTGTCATGCTGTCCATGCTGTTATTTTTGCTTGATTATTGATCACGTATTTGAACTGCGATGACGACAACGTGCTCACGGACAGATCGGCTACCAGAGAGACCGGAGAGTGTCAGTCAGTTGATAATTTATTGTTTAGCATGTTTAAGCTCTCTGATCCAGTCTGTATTTTGTTAAACATGTAAAATATTTTGTGTAGAATAAAAACTCTGGACGACTAATTTCTTTAACAAAGTCTGTCATCATCTAAATTTTTCAGTTCACTGTCTTTGTCTCATATTTGTTGTTGTTAGTTTACTTTCGTTTCTCTCCACCTCGATGTGGGATCACTCAGGTTTCTATTATACAGTTGTGAAACCAGGATGTTCAATCCTGTGCTCCTGCGGATCACCTCAGCAGGTGAAAGCACTGAGGTCTTTTTCCTCGATACCAGAAGGGAATCATCGACAGAAAATGTTGTTTACCAAGAAATAATTCAAGCATATAACACATTTCTTACACTACAGTACCTGAGTATGTAGGGTTTCTTTATTGGACTGAAATATACAAGCTATACAGACGACAGGTTATGTGGAATTTAGTATAAGATTAAAAAGATTTCATTTAGTTTTTTATTCTATTATTGCATATTTTGAATTTAGTTTTTAATCTTTGTTTTAGTGTGTTATTTCAGTTACATTTCATCAAATATTGTTTAAATTGGTTTTCTGTTAATTGAGCTTGAAGGTTTGTTCTTGAAAACAAAACTCAAATTTACTTGATTGTCCCAAAGCTTGACATGCTGAGGAAGGCCATGAGAAGAGGTTGAAAGCTTCTCCTCGAGATTCAAAGAGCTTTTAGCAACACAAGCAGATGACAACATTTGAAGGTGGTGAGATTTGACATCTTCATGCTCAAGTTCCAGTGAGATTATAAAATAAGAGAGAAGAATTAATATACAATACACATTATATTCCACATACGAAACTTTATTTCTGACAAATCTGCAGGTCCTATCAATGAAATATAAGATAATACAAGGACAAAACAGTACATATATATATATATATATATATATATATATATATATATATATATATATATACAGGGTTAAAACATACAGACGTGTTCTAAGAGTATTTTGTCTCAATTTGTGTAGGCTGGGCTAATGCCACTGTTTTTAATTAATTTAACAGTGGCATGAATTTGAATATTTCCTCAATACAGCAAGAAAAGTAGGGACAAACGGATGACTTGCACTTGTCCATCTTGGAAGCTTAAGCATATGATAATAGATAAGTGAGTGTATTACATTGCGCGTAAGTAAGTTTGTTAGATAGTACCTTACCATACAGTACAGTGCAAAAGGCTTAGTTTAATTTTAATGTTAAATTTTGTGTATATAGTTCCTGTATTTTCTGTTTGTATGATGGTGGTGGCTTAAGACTTTTGCACAGTACTATATATTTCCATTAAATCATTTACATTTATCCAATATTGTGACAAAACATCAGCCTTCAGTGTATCCTCCAAACCAGCAGGGGTGATGACGCACTCTTACGTAATGCCATAAACTTTGGTTTTTTTTTAGAACAACAAAATCAGCGTGATGACGTCTGATATAAACCCCGTTTCCTGGTTACGGACAAGCTAAGCTAAAAAGCTACCCGCTTCTCTTGGGATGCTGGGGTGATGACGCACTCCTACGTAATGCCGTAACCTTTCAAATTAGAACGACCAAAGCAGCGTGATGACGTCTGATCGAAGCCCCGTTTCCTGGTTACGGAGAAGCTAAGCTAAAAGCTAGTCCGCTCCTCACGGGCTGCTGCTGCTCTTCTGCTGCCGCTCACAGGAGCTCCTCCTCGGCAGGATTCAGCAACAACACACGGATCACATCAGACAATCCAGACGTGATTTATCCCCGGGATGTCCTTCCTGGAGAAGCCGTCCCCCGGCAGGCTGCTGCTGGACGACACCGTCCCGCTGACGGCGGTGATCGAAACCAGCCAGAACCTGCAGTCCCACACGGTGAGTGTTTACCGGGGATGGACGACCGTTCTCCTCCCGGTAACCCGTTAACATCACCCGGGAGTTACACACTGTGACACCGGGGCTGTGTTTGACTGTGAGAGACGAACTCCTGCTGCTGGTGGTTGTGTTAAAATGTGTTTAAAATGCAGCAAAGTGGTTTTTAAAAAGTCTGTCATGTCACCAGTTCCATTATCGGACAAGGCTGTAGAAAGCTTCATTTGACATATTTTATATGAGTTGATAGAAAAAACCACAAATATAATTTAACCATGAAAGTCTGTATAAATGTAAAAACAGCACTTTCATCCCTAAAAATGTCTTTTTAACTTGATATAGGTCATTGTAGTGGCACAGTGACTCCATTATCGGACAAGGTTGTAGAAGCTTAATTTGACACATTTCCTTTTACGTTGCTACAAAACCACACATCTAATTTAATCACGAAAGTCTATAGAAGTGTAAAAACAGCACTTTCATCCCTGATTATGTTATCTTAACGTGATATAGGCCATTTAAGTCGCGTAATGACTCCATTATCGGACAGCTCGGCTCCAGCAGCTCACTGTGGCTCCGTAGTGCTGTCTCTGATTAAGCAATTTCCTGGAAGCTCTTCAACAAACTGCTGATATAAAGGGATTTCTTTTTTTTTGTTTTTTTTACACAGTGCATTGACACGCAGACTGACTGACTGACCGAGCTTGCGTGTGTTTAAAGCCGCGTTGATCCACTGACTGCTGTTATTGCGTAAAAGCGAAATCCCATTTAAAAGTTGTGCGTGTTTATTGAGCCTTGTAATAAATACCACAATTTAAAACAAGCTGTAAATTAAAATTAGAAAGGTTTATTTTAACTCTCGGCATACAGCCTTACACCAAATATGTTTATTTAAAGATATTTAGTGTTTATTGAGCCTTGCAACGAATATACCACCATCTAAAACAAGCTATAAGGTGTGTTTGTTTTTTTTTGTAATAAAATATAATATATTTAAATATATTTCCTGTCACTTTCTGCTTTCTGAGCCAATTAGAAATGTTGATTTAATTGAGAAAAACGCACCAATTTCTGCATGACATCTGTGCCAAATTAAAAAGAGAGTGCACATATAGGCCTATGTGAATGTGTTTAAAAGTGTTCTCATTATTAAGAAGTGCAAGCTTAAATCCACTAAAAAAACAACAAATAACCGGATTGTCAACGGAAATTTTTGGCACAGCACATTTCACAACCTCATAATAAGTATTTGATCATCTTTATTTACTGTGACCTTTGGACTTGTGTGGTTTAAACAATGTGACTGTCGTGACCACATCCAGTTATATGAGGCAGATAAAAGCGGTGGCTGCTGAGCTGTGGCCTGTCCGATAATGGGCGCACTGCGTTGTTGTTATTGTTGACAGCCCGGCTCAGATCAGCTGAGTTAGCCTCTTAGCTTAGCATGCATGCATCGTTGGTGTTGTTGATAGTGTGAAACAGAGACCAACACTGATGGATAGATTCATCTGTTTCTATTCATATCCTTGGTTTAGTGTTTAATTGTGTTATACCTCTCTGAAAGTAAATCAAAGCTGCAGCAGATTTCCTGTAATTCAGCACATGATTATTATTGCTGATTTGCTTACTGATACTGAATCTGTCAGATGACTTTCCACAGTTTCACAACATGTAAACAGCTCCAGACTGAATGCAGCCATGTGAGGAGAACTGGCCCTCTTACATACTGTGTGTGTGTTTGTTTTGAAGCCTCTGAATGAACGACTGGTCATTTCCTACTCTGTCACTAAATTACGAGTCACTTTCAGGAAGCGACAGAAAGTCCAAAGGGCTCCATAAATAGTAGGACAATGGACAGATGGAGAAGTGAGTCAGTTCTCCATCTGTTCATTGACAGTGGCATTAATTAAACACAATGCTGCGTTGATACAGGCCATGGTGAAATTGTAAAGCACAGGGATGTTCCAGTTTCTGTTACAGAAGCAAGACAAAATAACCTCATTCATACTCACTGATATCTGACATTTGACAAAAAACTCCTAAAAACCCCAGCACTACATAATCACCTTGTTCAGCCGTGTGTGGTTTCTGTAGTTATTAAAACAACAAAATTATATATTAAAAAACAGATTTTTTAAATTAGTTTATTTGCCTGGGACGATGCATGATAATAAACATTTCATCATGCCAGAATTAGTCCAAAGACTAGTTTTCATCTGTTGTCTCTGGTCAGATGTGAGTTGGCCTAAAATCAAGAAACACATTTAAAACATTGCAAGACAAGTCAAATACAATAAATATAAAAAACAGAGTGACATAAACAGGACACAATAAAAGCAGAGCACACTAGAATTGATCAAATACGGTTTTACATATTTATATTTATACATGTTATATATTTACATTATATATTTATTTATTCACTTTAAAACCTGTGCAATACCAATATAAAACTCAAGTATCTTATCATTCACCACCAATATTATTCTTGTACATAATGTTATTTTTCTTTACTATATATTTTTACTACTATTGTCCTTTTCATTTCTTGTGTACTTACTTATTATTTATTGTTCATTATTCTTTCTATTTATATCTATTTTCTGCTGTAATAATGTAAATTCCCCCACTGTGGGACTAATAACGGAATATCTTATTTTATTCTTATTTTATCTTATTTAATAGATACCAATGTGATAATCTGCTCTCTTTATTCCCCTCCTATTTAAAATCAGAATACCTCACTATGTTGACCTTATCGTCGGGTCACTTACATGTTAACTGGAGGTCAGAGATAAGAGCGATCAGTGTGACTTAATAAACAGAAACACAAAATGATGCCATTAAATAAGCAGACTGTATTTAACCTGTTATCACTAGAGCCATCGACAGCATGGGCAAAACCGTCCCTTCATGATTAACTCAATCACATGCATTTAAACACTCAAGAACACAGTCACATGACACGCTGATTTAGTTCAGATGAAGCTCAACTAGCGGCCTGGAGATTAACAGGTTAATGTGGATCGGTCACATCTGGCTGATAACCACTAATCTACTTAATGAAGTCGATCTGATATGTTACTGCGTCCCAATTTTATGTAATATGTGAGTTTTTTTTTAACCAGCTCCCCACAAACATGAGACCAGTGCAGTTTAAAGGTCACCAGCTTTATAGACTGAAGCAAGTGAGTGAAGGTCTAAAAGAGTGATTGTGAATAGATGACACAAGGAGGAAAGAGTGGGTGGAAATCATTGACGTAAAATACACAAACAGGGGGGAAAAGTCAGTGGGAGTTGTAGTAGGGGTTTTTTTTTTTTTTTTTGCATTTCTTGTTTTAAATCACATTTTTTAGATGGTTAAAAGAAAAGAAGTAAAACAGGAAGTGGTGTCAGTTGTGGTTGTTTTGTGAAGCCACTCAGCTCATACGAGTAAAAACTGGATTACAACAGAAACTCGAGCTGAATCTGTCAGACTGAGGAAAGTACAGAGAGGATTAGACCAAAGGGAAAAAATCCGTGTTTACAGCTTGGTTCCTGTTCTCATCATTTACATAATTCTCTTTACACAGTGACTCGGCCGTAACTGAACTGAACCACTTGTTAGGAAATGAAACAGAAAGCAAACACATCCGAAATGTAAATGTGTTTAATTTTAGGTTGAGTGTGACCTGAGCTATGGTGCCACCATCAGGACAAACTTCATGTGACTAATAGTTTTGTTTTACCATGTGTTGAACATTACATTATTTTTAGTTATTTGTCATCTTAGTTTATCCTGAACATGGGGAGTGTGGCTTTGCTTGTGATTGGGACTGAATGGGACTCAGTTTGTTGGTTAAAGTAGTAATGTGTGTTTTATGGATAACAGTCTGGTTTTGAGCGTTTGTTTAAAAATTGAAATGTCAGGTTTTGTAATATTTTGAGAAAAGAACATTTAATAATAAGAATAAGGTCGGGATTTGAGAAAGTCATGATCTAATATTATGAAGTCTTGATTTTACGTGGAAAAAGCGTCACAGTTTAATGAGAATAAAGACTTTTAAGTTCTTTTATGAGAAGACCAGCGTGTTGGGATGGATCATCATCACATACAGTTATGACTCTTCACTTTTATTCCCTCATAACTGACACTTTTTAACTAATATGACATCTTAATTCAAGTACATTTATTATAATATTACATCATTTTCTCTGTATTTTTCATGACATTCAATTTTTTGGGTAAAATTTCAGCTTTATATTCATAATATTACACTTTTTTTTTTAGTAACCCTACAACCTTGTTTCTAATAAAATTTTGATCTTCATTTATTATCTAATGTAATTAAAACTTTAACTCATAATATTACAGCTTTGTCTTGTAAAATTACAACTTTAATTAATGATTACTTTTTCTCATAAAATTATAGACATCCTCTTAAATATGAAATAGTTACTTTATTATGGTTAAAATTACTTTACTTACTTACTTAATTTTTACGACTTGTTCCGTCTATTTAAAATAGCTTTATATAAATGTTTTAATGGCCGTGTTCTCTCTGTCTTTCAGGAGTACATCATCCGAGTCCAGAGGGGCGTTTCTTCAGAGAACAGCTGGCAGGTAAATAAATGCATCAACCTCAGGTGTTTGTGTTGGCCGAAATGTTGACCAATAAAAACCTGTGTGAGGAGATAAACTGAACAATCTCAGTCCTGATTAACTGTGTGTGTGTGTGTGTGTGTGTGTGTGTGTGTGTGTGTGTGTGTGTGTGTGTGTGTGTGTGCGCGTGTGTGTGTGTCTGTGTGTGTGTGTCTGTGTGTGTGTGTGTGTCTGTGTGTGTGTCTGTGTGTGTGTCTGTGTGTGTGTGTGTGTGTGTGTGTGTGTGTGTGTGTGTGTTGCAGGTGATTCGGCGTTACAGTGACTTTGATGTTCTCAACAGCAACCTGATGGTGAGTTTGAAACGTTTCAGTGAATGTGTGTATTGTGTTTCGGGACGTTTTCAGACGGACAGAGAAACTGACTATTCTCTGAACATTTTGAGATAATAAGCTTTATTTATTTATAAAGTACTGTTCTTAACAAAGTTACAAAGTGCTTTACAGAAGAAATAAAACCAAACAAGGAGAACAAAAGACATGTTTTGTAACTGACATGAATTTGAGCTGCTGATGAAAGATGAAACAAAAAAAAATCACAGCCTCCTTTCATGCCTTTCACTGTCTGACACACAAAAAGAGTGTTTTTTTGGTGGGATCAGAGAGTGTTGTTGCTAGGCGACTTACAACAAAAACAACTGATCCTTTTTTCCAAAATGAAAATGAATAATTTTGTGTTATCTGGTTTTTAATCCAGTTTTTTTATTTTGGAATAATATGGTGGTGTCAGCTCAGACGTATCAGAGCATCAAGTGTTAAAAACCATAAAGACAGTTTTAGACTATTTTATTTAAACAAAGTTCTTCTTCACTTTGTATGTTTGAGAAAGCTGACTTCTTTTGTTCAATGAAAAAAAAGTGTTATAGAGAAACATTTATATTTCTCAAAGTATAGAACATTTTGAAATAACACTCTAACTAACATTCATGTGCTTTGACATTTTTTAAAAGATCAATGAATTCAAAGGAACCACAACATCAGAAATACCACAGTAGCTGGACATTAATTTATAATCTTCTCATGAACGAGGCAGACACGACTCATTTGAAGGCGCCATGAAAACTGATGTTGGTCTGATTAGAAAACAGTGAGCAGTGAAGTGATTTTTAGGTAACTGACTACAAGATAATTAAAGATAAAATGTTGTAGATCTGCTATCAATATTTTTGTGTTGTGAAATATTATAATTAAGTAACAGGGAAAGAAATAGCTGTGGACATTGAGGTATTGGAAACAGATCACCTTCCCCAAGTATTTTGAAGGTTTATTTTTTATTTGGAGGCCCGTCACCTTCCACATCCAAGCAGCTCCCTTTTTCTTTTGCTGTCAAGGACGTTTCCTTTGAAAAATACTTGCTAATATCTGCCAGGCAAGAGTTTAAGATTGAAAACTGTAGCCTTTAAGCTCAGCAGTAAGGCTACAATGATCAATGATGCCAAATGCTGCAGTAAAATGAAACTGCACAGCCCCACGTTAGTTGACGATCAATCAGTAATGTGCACCAGTGCTACTAGCCTGTCCTGATCTATAGGCATACTTTGCTTTTGGGACTGAGGCGGATCAGCTTACAAGGTGTATGTCAGACTGTCCTGATTGTGATCCTTCTTATGTCCGATCATTCATGGATAACAGGATGTTAGCAGTTTTTCTGCTGAGGTTTTGCCTGCTCATTTCCTGTCGGGGTCTCACAGTGACCCCGACCTCCCAGCAGCTCCTGATCTTCAGTCAACATTCAGCAGAGCTACGGGAAACCTACCAAGAGTCTATCTGTGGAGATTTTCCAGTTGTTTTTTCTTTCTTTGTAAAAACATGGTTGAAACACACAGAAAAGGACGAACTGCGCATGTGCAGTGTATGAACAGTTTTCTCTCTGTTTAGGTGTGTGGCATCGCTCTCCCTCTTCCTCCGAAGAAGCTGATCGGAAACATGGACAGAGAATTCATAGCAGAGAGGCAGAGAGGGCTGCAGACCTATCTGGACTCCATTACCCAGCATCCCATGCTCTGCAGTTCCCTGCATGTCAAGAAGTTCCTCGACCCCAACAACTACTCAGCCAACTACACAGGTCTGTTCCCTCTCTATGACTGATGGATTACTTTCAGTTTGTTGTAATAGATTAAAGCACCATCAGTATTTAAAGGGACCATGTTGGAAATATGTGTTTTCACTTTAACATACTTTTACATTGTAGACCCAAAAGTAAATGAAAGAAGTTTAATATGTGTAGCATTTGAAAGTTTCCAAAGAGACACTGTGGCAGAGATGACATTAGATGGGTTTTTATGCCTCTGTGTTGGTATAAACCTCGGCTGTAGGAATTGTTACCGGGTCGTCTGTCTGTCTGTTGATCTCATTCTCCTGAACATAATATCTTTGGAAAGCCTTGAGGGAATTTCTTTAAATTTGGCACAATTATCCACTTGGACAAAGGTCAAAGATCAACCTTCACTGTGACTTAAAACCAAAAGTTTTTGGCCATAACTCAAGAATTGATACACTAATTATGATAAAGTTTCACACAAATGTCTAATCGGATAAAATGATGAAGTGATGACATTTTATATCCAAAAGGTCAAAGGTCAACTTCGCTGTGACTTCATAATGTTCTCCATAAAATCTTTTTCTGGTCATAATTCAACACTATAACTCAGGAACAGAATGGGAGATTGTGACCATATTTTTAACATTTGGTCAGATACTGAATCGATGACGGTAGTTTTGGGTGCCCACCTTGAAACTGTGATGATTGTTTAGATCTTCTGTGCTGCTGGGTTGAGTCCACTTTCTAGCATTTGTAGCTTCTTTGCAGCAACTTTCAAATCTGAAGCATCGTCTACTGTCATGGCTTCAACTTTGTGTTCTGTTAGAATCAGCTGTATTGACGAAACATGTCTTCACTACTAATATTTTATGAGTCCAGACAGACATTGATGTCAACTGTAAACTTAACTGGTTGGTGGAGTCATACAGCCACAAGGCCATATTTCTAGTTTGACCATAAAAACTCACTCTGGGAACATGAAAACCACACCAAGACCTAATTTTATTTGTAATGGATAATAACCCTGAATTATATGACACCACAGTTAAATTCTGCGAAGCGTCATATTTTATTAAAGTATCCTTGCTGATGTGTTTTGGCTGCCGGCTTTGCTCAGACCTTGAATAGTGTTCAACAGCAGGTCACGTAAAGTATCAAGACAATAAAGACAATGACCTCGCTGTTTCATGCTCTGAGGAAGTCTTGTGGCCAAAACTTCTCACCAATTATGTGTTAATGAAATGTGAGGTTCTGCTTTTATTGTGTGACATAATTTAGAAAAAACAGGCCGGGAACAACATCAGCTCAGAGCCAGAGTATCTCAAAGGGACTAATAAACAGCACTTATGATATCAATCTGTTAAGCTTACTACAATAATCATGTAAAAACTGAAAATCATTACATATTTAGATATTAAGTGATGGAGGAAAGTGGTAAATGGTAGCTTTAAGTGAACACACACTAATAGTTTTAAAAGTGTTGTCTCTGTGTTTCCTACAAAAAGAAAATACATTATTGTTTTTTAAGGTGAAGTTTATTAAAGTATACTCTCTCTCTCTCTCTCTCCCTCCCTATGTGCCTGTCAGAGATCGCCCTGCAGCAGGTCTCAATGTTCTTCAGGTCGGACCCAAAGTGGGAAGTCCTGGAGCCCCTCAGAGACATGGGTAAGAGGATGTGAACATGTGAATACTAACTTTGTCTTTGTTTAATTCATATATTCATTATATGTGAAGTATATACTGTATATGTATAGCATGCATGTTCAGTGTGAGACAGCAGGAACTGAGTATTGATTTAGATGGATTGATTAGATTGCTTGTAAACACACAGATTGTCAACCATTGTCTTCAGCTCTCCATTTAAGACGAGCGTGGAGACGGTGTGTTGATGTGAAAGCTGCTGCTACTGTGTCAAACTTTCCTTCAGCTGCTGACGTCTCTTTATTATCATTGAGCCAACAAAATGATCTGATCTGCTTTTTTCATTTACTCACTCTAAAAAAACCTTTTTTCTCTGATTTAAACAAATAAAACCTGAAATAACCTGACAGATAAGATAAGGGACATTTTAAAATGGACATTAAGGAAAAGAATGCAGCATATTTAAGTAATGTCCAGTGTTATCAGCAGAGTTGAATTGGCATGCTGTTTATTTTTCAGGCTGGAGGATCAGGAAGAGATATTTTTTAATCAAAAATAAAGAGCAGCCCAAAGAGAGGTATCTGCTGAGCTGGGTGAGTACAGTACCAAAACGAATATGTGTTATTTTAATTATGTTCACTACTAAATACAGTTTTTCTTCAAATAAACATTTAAATCTCTTCTCTTCTGCTTGTTTGTAGGTGGACCTGGGTCCTGATAAGTTCCTGTCAGACAAAGACCTGCAGTCGGCCATGAAGCTGCTAACCGGCCTCTCTGTACGTACGCAACATAAGAAGGAGTTAAATAACCGATATTATGCAGACAGGAGTGTCCTCATACTTCTGGCCGTACATTAGAGGCCATACAGGCCCTTTTGTTCCAGTGAGGGCTAATCTCACGGCTGCAGCGTACAGTGATATTTTAGACAATAGTCTAAACTTGTGTGGCAACAAATTGGGTCCTTTCCTGTTTCAACATCACAATGCCCTTGTGCACAATGTAGGCTGTGAGCCAATTAACATAGTTTTAGGGAAATGTATTATTCACATGAGGGATAAAAATGAAATGAACATGCTCAGAGTTCTGGTACTAATGGCCCATAAAAGGATCACCGTTAATTGGTTAAAGGATCATTCACTAACTCTGGAGCAATGCAGGGAAAGGCTGAAAAATGTAATTTCATGGAGAATACCACAACTAGCTTGCAATTACAAAAGGATACTTGTAGAGAAAATATAGACCTCTGTAATTATGTACTTATTACAATCAAAAGTATTATAAATCTGGTCATATACTGGATGTAAATACAGTATATTTGATAGGAAATATACATACTGCCCATTTTAGTGAGGGTAAAATGTTTCATACATTAACTACTCTACTAGTTATATCTTCTGTGTTATATCATTATGTTATCTGTGTGCTTTAAAAACAGCATATAAGTTGAGAACTGTATCTGTGCTCCTCAAAGAAAGTAAAAACCAACAACGCCCTCAGGCACAAAACCAGGTCCATGAAAAAATGTTTTTCTCAGTTTGGTTTGGATGAAGAATTCAATCTCATTCAGCCTTTTTGGGATGAACTGTAATGCTGAAGGCCTTTTCACCCAACATCAGTGTTCAACCTCACTGATGCCCTTGTGGCTGAATGGGAGCAAATCCAAAATCTGGTGCAAAGCAAAAATCAGAAGAGTGGAGGTTCTCATATAGTAGCAGATACTCATCCTTTTGGCCGTGTAGTCTGTATAACTATAGTATTACCAAATACAGGATTTTTTGTAGCTATTTTTTATTTTGTTTTTCAACAAGAACAATCCTACATTTTGTCCTTCACTCTCTCTCTCTCTCTTCCTTTCATCATTTCACTCCTCCTCCAGACTCCATACCTCTGTCCGTTGGTGTTTTCCAGCACCAGTGAGTCTTCAGCTCTGCTCATCCGGCCGTTCAGTGAGAGAGGCTCTCTGAGAGACCACATCTGTAAGGTACATGTGTTTACATGTGTTGTTTTTGAGAGAACTAGCGAGGCGATGAAATGCGTTGCTATGCTTGTTGTGAAGTTCAAATAGCAAAAACAAAGAGTTGTTTGTGTGCACATCCCTTCCTATGTTTAGCCCAGTGACAGGACAACAGACTCAATAAAGACATCTGTTGTCCTAAAGTCTGTTTGACACAAATACACATTTATTCACAGTTCTGAAGTTTGTGTGTACACAAAACTAATCACGAGATTGTATTTATTCAGTGAAACCCAATATTTTTGATTGAAGATACTTGACTTCAGGCTCCTCACGATATTAAACAGTTAAAGTCTTTCAGATAAAACTGGGGCAGCCTGATATCCCTGATAAGGAAGCTACTAACTGGAGGACTCCTCTGCTTTGAAGTGACACAACTGAGAACAAAAAGCTCTGAGCGAACAAAGCTCGGCTGATAATCCTCCTCAGGACAGATGAAATCAACTCCATTTTATTCTCGCTCACCTCCAACAATCTCTCTCTGTCTCCGTCTCATGTTCTCTCAGGTGAAACCTCGAGAAGGTTACCTGAAGAAGTACTGTAACCCAAAGAAGAGTCAGGGTCTTGAACTGCCGCACATCAAACTGTACGGTCGTCAGATACTGGAGGTACACACACACACACACACACACACACACACACACACACACACACACAGAGTAGTAATAAACATTTGTCGTGTGTGTGTTTTCAGGCACTCAAGCTCCTCCATGACGGCGGTATGTTTTACGGTCATCTTCACACGTCCAACATTATCGTGGACGAAGGCGTGTGTCGACTAATTGATGTGGAGAACGGCATGCTGGGAATCCCCTCAGCGCTACGACCTGCCTTCACTCAGCTCAGAAAGATCAATGTACGTAAACACTGACTCGGGTTAGACGGGATCATAGGTGGATGTTTTTGTTTTAGGAAACTTCACATAGACTTCACTTAAAAATATAAAGATTGGGACATACATGGATTTTATTGGCCGGAGTGCTGCGCTTGCTTGTCAAAACAGCTGAGAGGAGCTATATCTAACTCAGTTTGTTTGTTTCTTTTATCTTGACCCATGTTGCTTTGAAAAACATCTGACAAAATGATGCATACATATCTAAACATACTTTGTTATTTGAAGGTTTATTAGACTAATATTGTGTGTTTGTGTGTCTACAGTCAACAGAGAGCATTGACGTCTTCTGCTTCGGACACTTACTTTACGAGATGACGTACGGCCGACCACCAGACAGCGTCCCCGTCGATCAGTACTCCACTGTCCCCTACACCGCTGTGGGTCCGTATATACACACATACACACACATACACACACAATATGTACCAACACACTGACATCACATAACGTTTACTGAAATGTCCAAAAGTGTCCCAATTTGATCTGTTGCGTGTGTGTGTGTGTGTGTGTAGTGTCAGTGCTGCAGTCCATTCTGTCCACAGAGGCCTGTAAGAGCGGGATGCCGACAGTTTCACAGCTCATTCAGACACCGTGAGTCACACTGACACACACCTTCTTTTTTTTTTACACCTCTGTCTTAAGATTTTAAATGACTGATACCAAAATGACACTAACAGAGCAGTGAGACAGTGACACATTATTATGCTGTTCAAGGAATCCACACTCGCTTTATCATCCACATTAAAGCTCTCGTTATAGTTTCCAAATTTAATGTTCAGCCTATAAATCAATCAGTCTTTATATGTACAATAAAAGGTCACAGCACTTTTCACACAGAACTAAACCTATGATGCAATGAACTCTACAGACTGGGACCAATATTAACCCTCCTGTCGTCCTCCCGGGTCAAATTGACCCCGTCTGTTTTGACTGTTCCTTCTTTCCTCCCTTCCTTCCTTTTTCTTTATTTTTTCCTTCGTTCTTCCTCTCCTTCCCTCTTTCTTTGCTCTGCTCCCTCCTCCTTCCATACTACTTTCTTTCTTTCTTTCTTTTCTTCCTTCTTTCCTTCCATCTCTCCTTACTTTCTTTCTTTCTGTCCTTCCTTCCTTCCTTCCTTCCCTTCTTCTCTCCTTACTCCCTTCCTTCCTTCTCTCCTTTCCTTCCTTCCTTCCTTCCTTCCTTACGTCCTTCCTATTTTCCTCCTTACTCCTTTCCTTCCTTCCTTCCTTCCTCCCTTCCTCCCTTCCTCCCTTCCTTATGTCCTTCCTATTTTCCTCCTTACTCCCTTCCTTCCTTCCTTCCTTCCTTCCTCTTGTCCTTCCTTGACCTGAGGACAACAGGAGGGTTAATTGATGTATTGATAGTATGTTACATGTGTTAGGTTTCTCTTAAGAACTGAAAGTCAGCAAAAAACTTGATACTAAAATGAAGCAACGTGTGACGCAGGAACCAGAGCATCTTTTTTTTGTTGCTGATGAGTCACAGTTTGTGTTTTGCAGGCTGTTCAGTGACGTTCAGCTCCAACACTCAGAAAAACTCCAGATCAAGGTGAG
Source organism: Scomber japonicus (assembly GCF_027409825.1). Lineage (NCBI taxonomy): Eukaryota > Metazoa > Chordata > Actinopteri > Scombriformes > Scombridae > Scomber > Scomber japonicus. The sequence continues at coordinate 30,801,386 of NC_070580.1, read as the reverse complement.
AGGCTATGTTTGGTTATCACTTCTGACAGTTTGAACATGCACGGACAAGCTTGTGATAAAAAAACAAGACAACAAATTTAAAAAATGGCAACTATGTGAATCCCCGTCCAGGTTCCCAGCAGGCTAAAGGAGGCGCTGAAGACGGCGAAGGAGAGTCTGGAGAAGAGGCTGCAGGAGGAGCAGAGAGTGGTGCGTCATTACCTTCGTTTATCATTTTTTAAATTTTAATCAGTTTTATAACACTGAGCATCTTCACTAGAGACATTACAGTCTGTTGTTCAAGGACTCATCAACAGTTTTCCCCAGACACCTTTTTAATTAAAGTCAGTGACCTCCGAGATGAGGTGAATTTAATAATACTTGCTGCAGAGAGGAGGTTCATTGAGCTCTGCTGCAACCACAACAAATGAATACTGTCATCACTGTGTAATTACTCTGAGCTGTACTTCCTGTAATGATAGATGCTGACTCCAGGAAACGTCTGACAGCACTGAAACCTTTTCTTTTAGGAGTACAAAGACACAAATGCTTGTTTGGCAGGTATCCGAGCCAAACAAGCCAGTCATAGTCATTCAATCATTTCTGTGGTGGCTACTGTCAGACCAAATTTCACCCAGTGTGACGAAAAGGAGGAGCGTCATTTATTTCCATCTCTGTCCTCGCACAGCCTCCATCTTTCACTGTCGCTTCTGTTCTGCAAACAACAATCCCTGAATGAGTCAGCTTGACTCTCAGGGTCCCAAAAAAACCCTGAGATTAATCATGTGTATGGATTTGCAGTAACTGGATTAACGCCAGATTTGTTTTTTCACCATTTAATAACAATATGAGCAAATATGGAAATGATAAAGTCTGAAAAGATGCATTTTCAGTGCTCTGATACAGGTAGAAAAAGCTGATTTCTGCAAACTGAAGACATTTATTGAATCAAAGAATATTATACTCTGATGTTTCATGGGAACCAAGAATAACATATTTGCTCTACAGCTCTATTTCTATGATCGATTAGCTGTTTATGTCATTTCTTTTAGACAGTTTGAGCTTCTTAATGGTTAATTGGCTGTTTTTTTTTCTCGTCTTATATTTTAGTACATTCCATATCACTGGGTTTTATAGTGTTACTCTGACAAAACAAGATGGGAAGATTAATTTATAATACAAGTAGTTAGTTGCAGTTGTTAATTTTAAATGGTGTTGAATTTAAAAGCAGTGTGCAGAGTTCTTGTATACTGACTCTTTGGAGTAGAAGCACCATGTTTCTGCTCTTGATCATTGAGGTTAGCACTTATTAGTACAAACACCTGATTGATTGTTACACATGTGTATCAGATCGGTCAGTCCTTGGTCCACTTTAGGAAGATGCAGTTACATTGTGATGTTTTATGATAATGTTGCATTATACAGCTTTTAAATATAAAGTCTGTGATTGTACAGAGGATAATGTTGTGTATTGTTGTTTGATTGAAGCTCCACCAGCACAGGAGGCTGACCAGAGCTCAGTCTCACCACGGCTCAGAGGAGGAGAAGAAGAGGAGGAAGATTTTGGCGAGAAAGGTAGCCAAGCAACAATGACTTCAACAACTACAGCTATAATTAAACAGTAACTCTGTGACTAAGACTCAAGAAATGTGTTTTGTCTTTCTTAAAATGACAAGGCACTTAAATTTGATACCCATTTAAACCTCCACAGGAACTTATTTCATCTGCTTTCAAAATTAAATGCATTGTGTGCTTGGGGTTACAGATGTTTATGTACTAGAAAGGGGGCCAGACTTAAACTCTGCAAAAATACAAGAACTAGCACATTTTTAGCAATATGCTAGCACTTTAGCAATGAAACAAGAAGCAAAATAATGTATGTTTTACTGTGGTGAAGTAACGTCACTGTGAGGTTAAAACAATGTTGTGTGTGTGTGTTTGCAGAAGTCCAGACAGTCTGCTTATGAAAATGAAGAAGACGTCTCTGTTAGAAACAACAATAACTCTGGTAAGTAACTGTTGTTGTTACCGTAGACAAATTTAACACAAAAACCCTGTTAGTTACAAAGTCTTTTGTCCTCTCAAAAGAGCAAAAAGGTTTTACTCTTAGTTAGCCTGCTACAGTATATATTGTTTTGGATAGCTAAATAGTTATTATTGTTATTTGGTTTAGTTTGCTAGCATAACTGCTCTAACCTTAACCCTGAGAGGTTAGCTAATTATGTGCAATAATGGGACAACTCGTGCAATACTGCTTCAAGCTGCTTTTAAATGTTTCAGGCACAGCACAGCAAATTTCGTGCAATGATAATAAAGTTCTAATTAGCCTGTCAGATAGTGTGTTAAATTACTGAAATACTTTCTTTTTTAATTCATGTTTTATTAAGGAGGTCATTCACATTCCAGACAAGACATTTTTAAGACATACATCACATTTACAAAACTACATAATAATATAGTGTTGACTCAAATATTTGTGTTAAGTCTTATTTATATAATAATTTGTCTTCTTCTATTGCTCCCCCTTTGATTTTACGTAGAGTTTGAAACACTTTCTTAAGCAGGTTAGCTAGTTTCATATTTTGCTGGCTAGCCGAGTATAAGTCTTAGTTAGGCAGTTTGTTATCACTCAGTCGATTAGCTGGTTTGTTTAGAAGTTGTTTTCGAGTCCATTTTTTGTTTCATGGGGCCAGGTATTGATGGTGTTTGATTGTTTTTCTGTGTTTTCAGGTTCTGGAGCGAGTTCTCCTCCCACATGCCCCTCCTCCCCCACCCCTCCATCCACTACAGGTAAGTTAGTCTTTCTTTTTCTGTGTCTGTTTGTCGTCCCTTCTGTTTGTTTGTCTGTTTGTTTGTCTGTTTGTTTGTCTGTTTGTCTGTCCTCCTATCTGTATGTCTGTCTGATTGTCCCTGTTTGTCCCTGTTTCGGAGAGTATCGTACAGACAGTGTAACCCCCCCCCCTCCCTCCCCCTGTGTCGAGGACCTGCTGGGGCCGTGGCGTATCTCAGCACACTGTTCATACCACTAAAAGCATCTTTATCGTTAACCCTGAATTTTCTGCCCTCAGTTTTTGATCTGAAATCTGCATGTGTGACTCTGAAGACATTTAATTTGACTGCTCTGTCTCTGTTTCTGTCTCTGTCTCTTCTCTCGTCATTTGATAACCTGGTTTTCAGACAGGTATCTGTCTCCGCTGTAGCAGTGTGTCTTATTCACAGTGTGTCTGTCTCTAGCTAGTTGGACACAGGGTGGGACACAGATGGTTGATTTTAATATTTGAAAGTATTAGTCTGGTGATGTTCTATATTTATATACAGCAAACCAAGCAGCCATGTTTTAGTTAATCTATCACTTCCTGTCTGTAACTCTCAGCTGATTTGGACTCTGAAGGTTTCGATGCGTCTTAATGTAGAAAATCACCAGAATAATCTTCAAAGTTTCATAACATGGTGACATTTATGTGGCATCAGTTTCCTACCCTGATTATTGTCTCTCCTCTCCTCTCCTCTCTTCTCCTCTCCTCTCTTCTCCTCTGATCTCCTCTCCTTTGATCTCCTCCTCTCTTCTCCCCATTCTCCTCGTGACCTCCTTTTTCCTCTCCTCTTTTTCCATCTCATATCCTCCCCTCTCATCCACTCTCCTCCCTTCTCTTCCCCTCTCCTCTCCTCCCCTCCCTTCTCCTCCTTTCCCTATCCTCTCCTGCCCTCCTATTCTCTCCTCTCATGTCTTTCCCTCTCATATCCTCCCCTCCCCTTCCCTCTCCTCTCCTCACCTCTCATCTCATCTCCTCTCCTCCCCGCCGCTTTCCTCCCTTCCCCTCTCTAGTCCTCTCATCCCCTCTCCTCTTTTCCCTCTCCTCTCCTGTCTTTTCCTCTCACCTCCCCTCTCCTTCCCTCGAATCCCCTCTTTTCTCTCCTCTCCTGTCTTTCCCTCTCTTCTCTTCTCTTCTCTTCTCTTCTCTTCTCTTCTCTTCTCTTCTCTTCTCTTTTCTTCTCTTCTCCTCTCCTCTCCTGTCTTCATCTCTCCTCTCCTCTCCTCTCCTCTCCTGTCTTCACCTCTCCTCTCTTCTCCTCTCCTCTCCTGTCTTTCCCTCTCCTCTCCTCTCCTCTCCTCTCCTCTCCTCTCCTCTCTGCTCCTCTCCTCTCCTCTCCTCTCCTCTCCTCTCCTCTCCTCTCCTCTCCCCTCCTCTCCTCTCCTCTCCTCTCCTCTCCTCTCCTCTCTGCTCCTCTCCTCTCCTCTCCTCTCCTCTCCTCTCCTCTCCTCTCTGTCCTCGTGATACTGTGTAAATGCTGATTGGTTCACTGAACAGATAACCGTCATCTCCCTCTTTCTCTTCTTCCTGTGCCGTCTCCACCATAGAGCATGCTCCATTCTGACCGTGTCGTTGGGTAAAGTAAAAAGATTTACAATATGTCGATGATGATGATGATGATGAAGCTCTCTGGTGGTTTTTAAAGCTGTCGTACACCTTCGCTTCCTGGCAAGCTCCTGCTCACAGAGACCTGCCTCTTATGAATTAAAGGAATGAAAAAATACTGTTAAAATATGTAAATTAATGGATAAATCCAGCTGGAGCAGGCACCAATAAGGAGCCAGTGCAGACGGCAGCTAAGGTTGAATAAATACATATAATAAAGAATATATAATAAAATAAATTAATAGAATAGGTCCAACTGAAAACTGAAAGTTTAAACCTGAACCTGACCACAGAAAAGTGTTGAAACTCATGTGTGGTGTAGCAAGTCAGTAATATGCACAAAACATTCTCAATTCCCACATCTCTTATAGCTTTAAGTAGATTATTTCATCATTTTGGAGCCTAATTTAAGAAAGCTGCACTAAAAACTCATGTAGGCCGGTCCTGATTGGCCTGTCGTAACTAAAAGATTTATTCAGGTACAAACAAACTAAGACTGTATTTACTCAAACATATTTTAGTTTTCAGGCCACAGCTCAGAGCCAAGAAATAGTCCTGCACATCCCCCCGTAAAACAGAAGGCTCATTTTTAGAAGTATTAAGATTAGTTTCTTTAGTATTCAAGAAACACATTTATATCATTTAAATCACTGAGCTTTAGAGATGCTGGACAGCTGATTTGGGGTTTTTTGGACAGAATCCGATCCGCTGTTTCCTCCTTTTTCTAAATACAAACTGATTGACTGCCCACTGTGGCCTTATATTTACTGGACAGACATTTTATTGATATTAATCTACTTCTTTAATTCTCTATCAGGACGTTTGTCCTAAAATGTCAAACCTTTGATTTAAAGGCTATGATATAAATAATGTGTGTCGCTCTTCTCTGTTTGATGTTCTTATAATGAGAAGCATCTGATTCAGCTGCTCACTGCCGTTAGTTAATAACTCACACAACGCTCTGGGAATTAACTTTGATCTAAAATTAACTTTACAGTGTTACAACGCAACTCCAATAAATCACACTCTCATCTTTAAAGAAAATCAATTGCAACAAATATTAATAAACATTTACAGCACAGTATTTCAAACATGACCAGTGAGATTTAACACTTTCTTTCTCTTCATATTACTCAACATGAACAAACATCCACAGCTGATTTCTAAGTAAATTTATAGTTGACATCAACACATTCCTCCATTAATTAAAAGTAACAATGTCCGTCTTTTAGGAACAACAAATGTAATCCACTGAAACTTTAAATGTAGTTCTTCATCCAATCTAAACCTCAAAGTTCCCAATTTAGAAATAATTCATCATCAGCCCTGCATCGATCTTCTGGAGGATCTTTAGTCAGATGAAAGTAAGAAGGCCGAGTGTAGACTGGGAGTTAGTCATGTGACCACGCTCTCCTGGCTCTTATTGGCTAAGCCAGCTTTAAGAGATCTGAAGTGAAGAAGCTTTTCCTCCATCGTCGTCTTCTTCTGAATCAACGAGTCGCTGTTTGCCTGGAACAAGATGTACGATAACTTTATAAAAACTTCACAATCTGCAATGATTCCCAAAACACACCCAGACAGTGTAACTCCTCCCCGATTCAGACTGTTCTCATTGGAGATTGTGATCTTGTGATCTGTCTGTCTTTCTGTCTGTCTGCTCGATCAGGTGGCATGTTTGTTTTATCTGTTTTGTTTCTGTCACTGTTTTGTTTGTTTTGTCTGCTTGTGTATTTGTTTGGGACGGGGTTTCACAGCGAGGACGTGTCAGGTCGTTTTGGGGTTATTTCTTTTTTTTTGTGGTCAGATATTAGCTGTGAAATGACTTCTCACATCCCCCACCACCACCACCACCACCACCACCAGCACACCCCTACCCCAAGCCTTACAGAGCTGCTCTACAGTTGACCAAACTCCTCGATAAATTATTATTTTGAAGGGTTTTCATTTGTTTTGTTTAATCTAATATTCAGATCATTCTCCGTCCACAAAGAACCAGCTGAAAAGGTTCATGTTCATTTCTTATGTTTAAACACATCGACCATAAATTGCATATAATTCACGTCACTGTTTGGAGATCTGGGTCCATATTTATCGAGCATCTCAGAAGAGAAAATCGGTTTCTTATTTCATGACCTTTTTAACCAAGGAAATGATTTGTGTCTGTGCTGATATTTAGGGGAGTGCCAGACGTGTCCTAACTGACGAGTCGCCAGGAGATGGCGTTGAGACAAAGAGATATTCTGATGGGGGAGAGATGTTCATTGATGACAATGACCTTATTAAAAAAATATAGTTACAATAAAAACTGGATAATTTGTGTGACTGACCTTATGTGGGTGCAAAAAGAATACATGCACAAACATCCACAGAAACCAAGATCCTTAAAACCTTTGACAACAGAGAAAATGCAGCTTTGAAACAGTAAAGATTTATGTCTGACACAATAGCCAATAATTTCAACTGTGATCAATCAACTTTAAAAGCTCTTAAAGGCCACAGATAATACACACAATCACTAAGTGTGAAAATACAGCCTGGAAAAGCAAGCTGCAGTCTTGCAAATTGTGATTTCTGTATTTTTTTTATTTATTTTACACTTATTTGACTTGCAGGTGTTATGTAATGCAACGGCAGGGATCATATTTGACAGATATGTTCATATTGAATTTCACAGGACTGGGTGATATTACAGAACTACCAAAGTCCTCCCCCACTTGTAAGGACACATAATGTTAACAGAGTGAAGCTAAAATAAGAATTGAACTGTTCATTTCGAAAGTTTTACAACATCATTGCTGTGTGTGAAATAATATTGAGTAATGGACGATGTGGTAATGTAGTAGACGTTGTGAAATAATGAGACTGATAGGACTGAGAAGGATAAGTCACACAGCTGTTCTTATTTATAAATCAGTATATTTACTTCAGCTTTATCGTTTCACATACATAACCTTGGCAAATATTTTAATATGAAACTATTTAACAAGTAAAAACTGTTGCTTTAGCTGCATTTTGAAATTCAACACTTTCTTCAAACTACTACAGAAAGTGTTGTTCAGAAAGTGTTGAACAACTTTAACACATTATTATACAGTGTGGTAAAACAGCAGCATCACTGTCTCTCTCACACAGGAGTCGTCCTGTTACTGTTGAAAGTGTTTTTAGTCCCAGTTTAAAGGTGCACTGTGTAATTTTGGCCTCTTGCACCAGACAAATAAAGGGCAGCATATCACCAGAAAGGAAGGTCGAGGTTACTGATTACACTGAATTTGTGCTGTTGTGTCTTCAACATATCAAAATGTTACAGAGACTTTAGAGTCAGCTGTAAATTACCAAAGAGCTGCAGCAGCCGACAGCATTGGCACAAATTTCCAATAATTAGTAATTTGGATTAACTGACTACATGTTGGGAATCTAAATGGTTACTTCTCACCATAAAAAAAGTATTAATACTAGGGCTGTCAAACGATTAATTTTTTTTAATCGCAGAATTTCCATAGTCAATTGCGATTAATCGCGTTTTGAATTGCATGTTTAAAATCCTGTTATTTTACATTTCAAGGCAGTTTTAAGCCCATAATGTAAAGCATTTCTTACCAGAGTGTCTTAACTGGGAATCAATCACGGCTCTGCTGCGACTCCCACACTCCAAAATGGTCCTTTGGTGGAGCTGAGGCTCGCTTGGCTGCACCTGGGTGTTTAGCGTGGAGGTGCTAACTCAAACTCGACGCACTCCATTTGACACAGGTTGCATTTTACTTTTGACTTGTCAACTGAACCGTCTGAAAGTGTTTTAAAGTTAAACAAGCCGTTCAAAAGTCCAGTAGCTCTCTTACTTTCCATCAGCGCGGTAGGTTTACTGCAGGAGGCCACTTCAAAGCATAGCGCTACAGCTAGAGGAGCCGTCTACGGGGGAGTAGAAGGGACAAAAAGGCTTGCAAAATTAAAATGCGATTAAAAAAATTAACGCGTTATGGATTGCATTAATCTAATCGTGATTAACGCGTTAACACTAACAGCCCTAATTAATACATAATAAAATGACACCAAGTTTCAGTTATTTCTTCACAACCTTCAGTAAAGTTTCTAGAAGGATTTCTGAGATGCTTTATAAATACAGGAGCAGACCTTCAATCCTGTTTGATTTCACATTTAATTTAATGGTAAAATATGGACGCAGCTGGGCTCTCTGACTGTGGATGTGACTGAGGTGACATCTGGATATTAAATAAAAAAAACACTAAAGGTCACTGTGACTGCTTCACGTAATGAAAGTCAGTTTGTTCCTCAGCCATCCTGGAGATAGACCGTCAACACTGCAGGCATTAGTCGTTCTTATTAAAGGACAGTTTCTTATATTTTCCCTGTAATTCTCTGATGTATTTATGAAGGCCATAAAACAAGTTATTCCCCTGAAAATATCTTCAAACGCATTTATTGACTCCTGCAGTGACGAGTGTTTCCAGGTTTGGTTCCCATCTGTCAGACTGATGGATGTCCTTTCATTACAGTAGCAGATCATTCACTGTGCAGTGGGACAGCGGGTGGAGTTCACGGACTCCAGTCGCAGCTTTTGGCCTCTGCTTTGCCCACATGTTAGATCTTTCAAACATTTTGCTTCTTTTCCTGTTTATATCCCTGATTTTTTTTTTAAAAATTCAGTTTGGGGATGCAAAATGGTGCAACTGAAAGAGGTGTACCAGGTTTTAGGTTCAATTCACCATCAGTTCACTCTTAGAGTCACTTTTCATCACATGCAAAAGTACAAATGGACTTTAATCTGGGAAACGCAGCTCAGATGGTTCAGGGCATCAAAGCTGTGCTGTAAGACTCGTCCAATCAACGAGCTTCAGGCTCTGTTGCCATGGCGCGGATGGCGAGCGGAGGTTAGAGGTTAATCTTTATCAAACTCAATGGATGAATTCAAAAGACTTCATGTTAGGATTTTGGACCATTTTGATATGAATATTCCGGAACTCATGTCTTCTCCATGGCAACAGCTACTGAGGCTCATGGGTAATGTAGTATTTAGAGCTATTATACGTACCGGAAAACAATTATATCAACAACATTATATCACAACTCATTTAAATGTAGAGCTACAACAATTAGTTGATTTACAGAAAATTAATCAGCAACATTAAAACGTTTTAAGCAAAAACACCAAAAACTTTCCTGGGTTTAGCTTCTCAAGTTTGGTGATTTTATGTTTTTCTTTGTCATACATGATTATAAACTGAATATATTTGGGTTTTTAGGCTGTTGATCAGGCAAAATAAGACCTGTAAAGATGTCATCTTTTGAATTTTTGTAAATTAGAAAGGACATTTACACTATTTTTATATACAACATTTTATAGACATAGACATAGAAGAAAATAATACCTTCAAATGTATTTTCTTGAGGAAACCTAGACCTCTCAATTCAATATTTTTAAATAAGTCTTTGTGTTAAACCTCAATACTTTTTGGAACTAGCCAAAATGTGTCTCTGTGGTGCCTAAACTGAAGTCCTGCATTGGAGTGAACTTGATGGTGGGTTGAGTTCAGCCTGGATGCTCAACCTGCAGCTGCTGGTTTCACAAAGATTTATTCTTTCCAGAAACAGCGTCTCTGTTACTCTGGAGAGTCCACAAATCACTGTTAGTGGTTCCTTTTTGTAATGAGACAAACTTTATAAAACAGTTCATAGGTTTTAACAAATTAGTTTATTACAAGTTATTATTTAGATCAGAGAAAATCCATTAATAGGAAAAACAGGTTGTGACAAAATCCTTTTCTGGCATCATATTTAACTATCTTTTTAGCTCTTTAGTTTATCAGGAAGATCCCTCCAGTTATTTATTGAATTAAGGAATATAACTGAGAACAAGACGGCCATACATATACTAGTCCACTAGTGGTTGAGGAGAGTCTTCATAGTCAGAGTTCACCAAGCTTCAACTCTGATTTAGAAACTCTTTCCTGCCGTCTGAAAGTGTTTAAATAAAGAGAAAGTATCATTAATGTGTCATGTGACCGATATAAAAGTAAGACTTCAGATCAGTCTTTCAGATCTTTGTGCAACCAGCTCCTGAGGAAACTGAATGTTTCCAGAAACCCTCGATGTTGTTTTCTGACTCTGTTTTCTTTCGTTCTTCTTTCTTTTTAATCAGGAGCCCAAACTGCTCCTCCTCCACCTCCTCCTCCTCCCCCTCCTCCTACGCTGGACATCCCCCCCTGCCCTCCTCCTCTGTCCTCCTCTAATGGATCAGGGGGAGGTCGCACCGCCCTGCTGAGCTCCATCCAGGCCTTCAGTAAGGGCAAACTGAAGAAGGCCGACACCGTCGACCGCAGCAAACCCATCATCTGATCCCCCCCCACCGCCGCCGCTCGCCATCGCCACCGAAAACCGTCACTACAACGACATGACCGACCCAGTCTGCGATGTGGTCTGGACCGAGTCACATCGTTGCTCCCTGAGATGTGAAAACAAATCACAAAAAAAAAGAAAAATCCAAGTATCATTTTAGCTTTTAAGGCTTTTTCTGTTTTTTTCTTCCTGCTTTTAAATTTTAAAATCTGTTGCTGTGTTGAGAGAGAATAGAAGACCGGCGGGGGAAAACGGCTGCCTCAGTTTGCCCTGAGGCACATGAAGGTTTGTCCTCTCTGACTGCTTTGTTACTAAGACGCAGCCACTAGTCTCCAGTTCAAAAGATGATAAACTTAAACTGGGGCCGGTGAGCTGTCCTGGTTGAACTGCTGCTTCAGCAGACACCAAACTGGCTTCATTTCTGTTCTTCTCGCTAATAAAAGTGGCGACTGAACGTCTGAAATTTTGGAGCCGCCTGACGCTTCACTCTGCTGGATGATGAAGTTGAATTTCCTGGATCCAAACCTCTAATGTCGGCACCTTGACACCGTCACGGCGCTGTTACTTGTCCTGATCCTGATCCTGATCCCGTAACAGCAGAGAAATTTGCCCGGTCTCCTCGTGTTTGAAATCATCTTTATGACCTTTGACCCATGCATCCTCCAGACTACACCGGGACTATTTCACTGCAGGACATCAGTGACAGAAGAAGAAGAAGGAAAAACTAAAATCAACAGAACTGCACTGAAAAAATGTTCAATCTCATGAAGTCGTTTTTGTCTGCAAGTCCTAAAAACATAACTTGCACTATTCTCAAAACAAGTGAAGAAATCTGCCGGTGCAGTGCAGAATATATTCATGAGCGAGGTTTCATCATTGGGAGAAAGAAAACTGAACTTGATCTTAGAAAACACCTGATATGTTTGTTTGCATTGGAACCAAGTTAAAAAAAATCCTACAGATCCTACAGAAGTTTTAAGTCAATAGGACTCAAATTACAGACACAAATGACAACTTAATGTTTTTTGCAGCATTTCTGAAACCAGTCGAGGTGCGATCACAGAATCAGTGGGAGAAGTTCATTTGACTCGGCTGCATTTTGAGCAATTAATTGATCATTTAGAGATTCTGGCAGTGAGAGGAGGTTAGTTAGAGTGATGATGGGTCTCTTCCTCTGGGGTGAAAACATGAAGAAATAATTGAGTTTTTGTTTTTTCAGCTCTGTATGAAGCATGAAGTAACCCGATTGGTCACTCTTAACAACTTTAATATCAGTTTCAGATGAAAACTGAAAGAGCAAATCAAGGAGCAGTACTTAATCCTACAAAGCAGCTAACGACATTGCTACAAGCTACACTGGGATGTAACAATGTACATTTTCTAACCTGGTGTCCTCGTCCTCTCTCTCTCTCTTTTTTTTTTTGAATTCTGCAATGCTTGAGAGTTTTTACTTGAGGCCCGTTAAGACTGGAGAGTATGATTATACATATATAACTTTGGGAATTCAGAGAAGTGCAATGGATCGTCTTCATGCTTTTAAAGGTCCTGCAGACCCACACAGGTGTTTTCACTCACCTGCCTGATTAGATATTATCTAGGGAGTGTGTCTGCATGTGTGTTTGCACTTAATTAACATGTGTCTGACCCTCTATTTAGTATAGTTGCAACTTTTAGGGGAGGGGATATTAATTATTATTGGTCCATGAAGATTAAGGACCTCATTAAGTGTCAAAATAGCTTTGTGGGTGTGCAGAGCCTATAACATCCACTTCCTATTAAATGAGAGATTAGCAAAGTGCACAGTGCTATGATTCATGTAGCTGCTCTCTCTTTTTTTGGATATAATTACTACGCTCTGCACGATGTTGAACTTGTACTTTCGACATGAAGCAGAGACAGTGTTCAGATGTTCGTACTGTCTCAGATCAGAGCAACATGGGTCCACAGCAGCGAGCCGCTCAGCTCTGATTGTATTCAGGGTCTGAAATTAATCCAGAAATTAAAAATGTTCTCCACCAACTATTATAGCAACAGATAAAATAACATCATCAGCAAAATGTTAGATATTTGCTTCTTTGCACCAGAGAAAAAAAACCTAAAAACTTATAAATAAATACATTCCTGCTCTGCTACTTCTGCATGTTTCAGCTAATTAATTTAAAATCACATATACTTGACATTAGTGCTGTTTTATTAAATCAACCATCAGTTCTTAAATTGATTTCTTTCCTCGAAGGCAGCCATAGGATTCGTTTCATGACTATCAAAACCGATGAAGTTTGTTTTACTTTATAATTATGTGGTTATTTAAAAATCGCTTGCAGGGACTTTGTTGAAAACTGTCTTTTTTTTATTTTGTTAAACAGCCACTTCTCTTAATGCAACATGTGATCATCTTTAGATAATAAGTTTAACAACCATCCATCCATCTGCTGAGTTTGTGTCCTCTGGATTAGATTATCTGATAATATAATATGATAATAAGAATATGCTTAAACTTCCCTGGAGTCAAACCTTTTATTCACAGAGTTAAAACAGGATAACAGCTTTTATAAAACTATTATTCACCATTAAATCAGATTATTGGATCTAAATGGACCTGCAGGAGGTTTCAAGCGTCTGCAGGTTTATTTTTTCCTAGACGTTACCTTGGTGGCCTGAGGTGAAGGAAATCAGTCGGGTCCTGGTTGTTAAATCTGCAGCAATATTAATACAAGAAGAAGAGTTAGTTAACCTTCAGCTGACAGACGTTTAGGGTTAATTTCAGACCCTTATTTTGTTGATTTCTGTCATTTTAAGTGATTTGCTTCTGTTTTAATTATGTTGTATGTTCATGTTTGTCGTCGTCGTCACAGAGCTGATATTCTTTTATTGTGCCATATGGATCTTTGTGCCTATGGGAAAATGAATGTTTTTTTTGCTTCTTTTTTTTTTTTATTGTATGTGTCAGAAGCTCTGTCTGATGAGGACGCTAACGCTTTACCACACAGGATGTTATCAGGGATGACTGGGCAGAGGGGCAGAGGCAGGTCCCTGAAATAAGTTTGGCTAAAACTAATAATTAATCCCTTTAGCTATTATTCTGCAAATTAATCAATTAGTCAGAAAATAGCGACAAAATGTCCATCAACATTTCTCAGAGTCCATGGCGGTGGTTTCAGATTACCCAAATATATTTAGTTTGCAAACATATAAAATCGAAAAAGCAACAAATACTCACATCAGAGAAGCTGGAACCTGAGAGTATTTATAGTATAGAAGTTACTTAAAACAACTAATGTATTACCAAAAGTGTTGCAAATCAATCGTAGTATGACTGAAAAAAATGCACTTAAATTTTAAGTGGAATTACATTACATTAAATTAAATTACATTAAAGACATTTAAATTATGTTAAATTATTACACTGATAGTTAATGGGAGCTAAATCACACAATCAAAGGAATACTGAGACAATTTTGGAAACACACTTATTTGCTATATGATAGAAAAAGGTTAGTTTATCACCAGGAGTCACATTTAATTGGTTAAATTTAAGCACAGGTGGAGTTATCATAAATGTTTTAATTGAGAGATATAAGATCTGAGAAATTATAATTGTATTTATCTATCTCTTTAAGTCCTCATTTCTTCACTTTAACCCCGCTGACCTGTGATGACCTGACATACTGTGTGCTGAAGTGTTAGCCTGCCTGGCGGACAGAGAAGCTGTCGGAGCTGATTTTGTGGTGAATCCTGAGTTCAGGTGAAATCCTGCAGCCTGACGACTCTGATCACTACAATCCAAGTTTCAGCTCGGAGCGTTTGTTCTAAGCTGAAATCATTTGTTTTTATTATTCAGTGCAATCCAGTTCAATGCAATGGTCTTCATGTCTTGAATGGTCATTAAATTGTATCCGAATGTTTCTCCGCAGCACTTTACCCGTGAGGGGTGGAAGACGAGTCCAGAGGCGTGTTTTGTTTTTGCAGAATAAGTTCAGAGTCGCAGAGACGTACATGGTATGAAAAACCACGTTCAGGTCACTCTCAGTTACCACGCAGTAGATTCGTCCAATGTTTCCAGGTTTTTGTCCCGTTTTCATCTTTAAAATAAAAATTCCTCTTTTACATTAAATGGAAAAAAATGACCCTCATCATCAATATTGAAATAAAAATCTAGTGACTCTGCTGTGATGAAATAACTGTATCAACCGAGTGAATATTTGATTAAAAATGGTTTAAAAATATTCAGTGTGAGGAGATTTTATTTCAAATGCTGCAGGCTGCATGGAAATTAACTCAATAATTAACACAGCGCTGTTCAGAAAAATGTTGGCTTGAGGTTTTTCACATACTGTTCATATTTAACCCTCCTGTTGTCCTCGAGTCAAGGAAGGGAGGAAGGGAGGAAAGTAAAGAAGGAAGGGAGGAAGGAAAGGAAAGGAAGGATGAAGGAAAGAAGGTAGGAGGGAAGGAAAGAAGAGGGAGGAAGATGGAAGGAAAGGAGGGAGGAAGGAAGATAGGACGGAGGGAGAAAGGAAAAGAGGAGGGAGGAAGGAGGGAAGGAGAAAGGAAGGAAGTAAGGATGGAGGAAAGAAGGAAGGAGATAGGGAGGAAGGAAGGAAAGAGGGAGGGAGGAAGGAACAGTTAAAACAGACGGGGTCAATTTGACCCGGGAGGACGACACAAAGGTTAAACCACAAATAATTCATGAACACCTCATCAGTCATTAATTGGTGATTAATCCTTAATGGTGCTTTCAGAGAGCAGAGAGAGGTTAATTAGTATTTATGCTCTTTGTTGATGGAGAAAAAATATTTACAATCATACTTTATATTAGTCCAAGATCACACAAGATTAATTAAATATTAAATGTGAATAAACAGTATTTTTTTAAATTTTTTCAATATTTTTGTGCATTTTTGATCATTTTAAGACAAGTCATCAAATTTCTGTCCAAAAAGACCAGAAAAGTTTTTTAAGGCGTTTTTTTTCTTCTCTCAAATGTAAAACTGGGTCATCAGTATGTAAGGATTTAATAGAGCTCTTGACATGAGTTGAATTATCCAGTCAGTTACGCTTACTTAATACGCAGGTTGTTGAGATTCCTGTTGCCCGTCGGGTTATGTGCATATTTGTAGAACTGTAATTCCAGTTTAAGGGCTATATGTATGTAAGTATGATCCTAACACAATGTAGACACAGTAATGATTATTTAGATTATTAATTAGTATGTCAATTATTTTCTCAACTATCGATTCATTATTTGCTCCCTACGATGTCAGAAAATGGTGAAAAATGTCAAAAACTCTTTCCCCAAAATCCAATGTTCAAATCCTCCGTCACCCCATCCTGCCTTTAGCTTGAGTCCATTTTCGCCTGTAATCAAATAATCCCCAAAGCTCCACGAGGAGTCAGCACGGAGAGCAAAGTCGCTGCCAGATCGTACTGAGTCATACTAAGACGTTTAAAACTCCACTCAGAAACTCTTCATACCATCACTGCAAGAGGAAAAACTATTCCCCACTCAACTTAACTTTTATGTATTAACCCTCCTGTTGTCCTCAGGTCAAGGATGGACAGGAGGAAGGGATGAGGAAGGGAGGAAAGGATGAGGAAGGGAGGAAAGAAGGAAGAAGGAAGGAAGGAAAGAAAGAAAGAAAGAAAGGAGGGAGGATGGAAAGAAAGAAAGAAAGAAAGGAAGGAAGGAAAGGAGGGAGGGAGGAAAAGAGGAAGGAAGTAAGGAGAGAAGGAAGGAAGGAAGTGAGGAAAGAAGTGTGGAAGGAGGAGGGAGCAAAGAAAGAGGGTAGAAGGGGAAGAACGAAGGAAAAAATAAAGAAAGAGGGAGGAAGGAAGGAAGGCAGGAAAGAAAGAAAGGAGGGAGGATGGAAAGAAAGAAAGAAAGGAAGGAAGGAAAGGAGTGAGGAGGGAGGGAGGAAAAGAGGAAGGAAGTGAGGAAAGAAGTGTGGAAGGAGGAGGGAGCAAAGAAAGAGGGTAGAAGGGGAAGAACAAAGGAAAAAATAAAGAAAGAGGGAGGAAGGAAGGAAGGCAGGAAAGAAGGAACAGTCAAAAAACAGACGGGGTCAATTTGACCCGAGAGGACGACAGGAGGGTTAAAGTTAAGGAGACAGACTTGCCACATTTTCTCGAAGCATCCACCTCAAAAGTTTTGCAATTTAATATTTAGAGTCAGGAATAGACGAATAAATGAAAGAACTCACAATCACGTTTTTCTTTTACCCATTTGCCCATTTTCTTTCTTTTTTTTTCTTTTTTTGCATGCAGAGAAATGACAGAAAGTGATACAGCAGAACAACATGTTTTGGTGCCATTATTTGGCCACAGTTATTTTTCTTAATTCAGCTTGAATCTATAAACACATATCAGATATTTAGTGTTTTCCAGAGACAGGACGTAAACCTTCTTTTAATGTCTGAGCAGAAATAATTTTCCTCAGTGAAAAGTTGAACTGATGTTATGAGCTGAGCAAACTGACAAAGGCCTTCAAGCTGTCTGTGAAGAAAAAAGTAGGATTAAATAAAAGGGAAGTATAAACTACTGGTAAAGTTGTATTATTGTGATAGTTTCGCTTAGCATGAAGACTGGAAGCAGGAGCGGCCTACTGACATCCCTAAAGCTCAGTAGTTACCACGTTTAATCTTAAAGGGTGAGTCTGAGGATTTTCTATATTTTTCTTATTATCAATCAATCTCATGTGCAATGAACTCATCCTAATTACAAGTATTATGTGTGTATTAAAAACCTCATATATCTTATCCCTTTGTGCCGGAGACCTCCAATGTTCATTCTTTGAAAAATGAGATACATTTAACCCCTTTTTCCCCTCTATTTATGAGATGTATTAACTAATTTTGACTTCTCAGCCTGTATTTACAGGTTAGTACATACATTTCTCAGACCTGCTAACCCCCTGTATCATGTAAAACAACCCTAATTTATTAATATGTCCCTTGTCTTCTTCCTCTTCCTCAGGTGACGGAGGTGTGGGCTGTATATTGGACGCTATTCCTACTACTTTTCTCCTGAGGGTAGAAACACTCAGATGGAGGCATGTTAACTCACACATCCTTCACTCTGCTGCTCGGAGGAGAGGGAACAGAAAATGGGCAGCGAGGCTAACTTTTACCCTCTGCTTCCATTCTTTATGCTAAGCTAAGCTAACTACGCACTGACTCCAGCTCTGTGTTTTAAAGGATTGAAGGATGAAGCTGGTGATTTTCTATATTTCTCTTCAAATCTTAAGAGCAGATCCAAACCAACAGCGAACTGATCCTACTATCAAGTGTGTGTGTGTGTGTGTGTGTGTGTGTGTGTGTGTGTGTGTGTGTGTGTGTGTGTGTTGTGTGTGTGTGTGTATCTAAAGCCTGATATATCTTATTCCTCTGAGCCTTAAACCTCCTTTGTTGTCCAGAGTATTTCTGTGTAAGTGTATGACACTGTGCATTGTTATTTCAGCACAAAGTCAAAAAGTTGGAGCTTAGAAACGTGTCACCAAGAGCGACAGTGGCTCAGAGGAAGAAGAAGATATATCAGGCTTTGGATACACACATAATACTTGTAAGTGGATCAGTTCAGTGAGTCTCATCTCACTCTTGCAAAGAAACCAAATACTTCCAATTTATCCCAATGTCAAACTTTTTAAATTATTCCTTGATGTGTTTTATATATAATTTAAGTTGGACTGCAAATACAATGTAGGTTATAATTAAAGTGTCCTGTTATACTTCCCTTCACCCTGTTAGCAGCAGTAGAGTGGAAAAAGTGTAAAGCATTAAGCTGCAGTATTATTCCCTGCAGGAAATCCCGATCTTGTAATGAATTAAATTAATGCAAATTCAACCAAATCTTTCATGAACCTCACATTTTTTTTGTCCAATCTTCATAATATTTCTGAAAAACTCCAATTAGACGCTTACTTGCAGTTTATAAAGATGTATGATACTTCCCCAACCTGCTGATACTCTTCTATTAAGATTCGTTTCTGTTTTTGGCTTGTTTGGTTTGTATAATGTGTAAATATAATATAATCACATTCTGCTCAAAGACACTCAGTAAAAGATTTGCTCAGGTATGTTGATGAGAAACTATCCATGCTAACATGCTCTGGTTGTAATGTTCACATTTTATGAATTTAGCTGATCGTCTCATTAAGACAGTTTGTTTAGTTATTACTGTTTCAGAGCAATCATTACTAAAGCTAATCTTTCCAGGAGATGTCGTTTAGAAAAGGGATTGAAGGGATTCAGGTGTCCAGATTCTTGATCAGGAATCACTGCAGAGATCTACTGCTTGTCGTGCGGTCCGAGTCTCCATGGAAACGACCTGCGAAGACAATTCTGGAATGTTAATACAGCAGGAAAACTTCTGCTCGAGCTCAACGACTGTAAGTTAAACTGTAGATTTGTAAAGGCCCTGATTTACTCTGAAAAGGACATACACAGCGGACGGTACACTACAGTTTGTATTTATATTTTATATTATATTTATGAGATGCCTGCACAGTTTGCATGACTTGCTGCAACATTTTGACTGATTTCTTTTTGTTGACAGGATCACCGCCCCATTGACCATTGGACCAAACCGCCACAACAACATGGAAGAAAGTCTGGTCCTCCCTTTATTCAGGTACTCCAGACTTCATATTGTCTGGGACTTTCTGTCCCCAAAGTCAAAACTAAGTCTGGAGAAGAAGCATTCAGTTTTTAAGCTCCACATATCTAGACAAACTCCCATAAAACTGAAGGTCCTCTCCAACTCTCCGATCTTTTAAATCACAGTTTAAGATTTTTCTGTTTAAGTTTTAGGGTTAATATCTCACACTGCGCTTTAACTTTGTATTCTCCTGTTTTTATGTCTTACTATATTTTAGCTTCATTTAATCTCCAGTTTAATACCTTTAATCTTTAATTCAAATGTATTATATTTTGTTATGTGCTGCTTTGAGTCTCATGGAAGCAGTGTGATACAAAATTCACTCCCATTCATTTTCTATAGGACCGCAGCAAACCTCTTTACAAGGTACTGTGGGATCCATGCAACGCAGGTCTGACCAGCGGCACATAAACAGGAAGGGGTCAGAAATTGAAAAGACATTTGACTTTATAGAAATGAAGGTGGTAAATGACCCTTTGCTTCCAGACTACAGGTACGAAGGTACAACAGAGCAACAGCAAAGATCTTGTCCTGGCGATCCACGGAGAGTCAAACCCGACTGATTCCAAACATTTATAACCTGTTTTCAATCCACTAAAAGTTAAATATTAGTCTGTTCTTGTTGAGGTTCTGCCGTAATATCACTGGTGCTCATTAGTTGTGTCTTACCTAATTCCAGCTCATGAGGAAAACGGCTGGTTTGTCATCCACATATTTATTCATGGAAGATCTGCGTCTCCTAGAAGTTGAACTGCAGTTCTGGTTAGAAGAGTTAAAGACAAAGAAAAAGAGAACATTTTAGGGTTCAGACAGTTCATGTTTAAGATCCAATGCTGATCAAGATTAAAACTGCTGACAGAATATATTGAACTTATGCTAATGTCCTTACATCTGACAATTTTCATGTTTTTTTGTTTTGCCTTTATTTTACAATCACAGTGTAGAGACAAGGAGAGATACACAGGAAAAGGCACACAACAAAGGTCCTGTGTCCAGAATGAAACCATTGACATTGCAGTTATGTGATATATGCCTTAACTATGTAGGATGACAGGAAACCACATGTTCAGGCTTTTAGCTGCACAAGTGATGTGACTGTATGGATAGCAATGTTGGCTGGTCATTCCTGTTCACATACAATAGTTTACTTTTGGTCCGGGTCTGTTTTTTTCTGGTTTGGGACCTTAGCTAGATATATAAAGAAAGGCTTTCTCAGTTTGGTGTTAAAAAAACAAGCCAGGCCGTATCGCTCAACAGCATTGTTTCAAAATACAGAAAGCTACCAGAGTGGAAGCATGTATATATATTTTTTTAAGTATATTTTTGGAGCTTTTTGCCTTTATTGTACAGGTTAGGAGAGAAAGAAAGGAAATGGGAGGCAATGACATGCAGGATAGGACCACTCAGCACGGGATTCAAACCTGGGGTCTGCAGTGAGGACTGTAGCATCAACACATGGGGCGGGTGCTCTACCCACTAAGCTAAACACTGCCATGGAAGCATGTTTTTTACTATAATTCGTGGCTGCTAACATACTTGGCTCCACAGTTTTTTTTTGTACCATTTAGTGACACATTATTAAAAGCATAGCACCAATGTGACAGATCTGATTTTGTTCTGGTTTAACAGTGTGTAGGATGAAAGGAAGCTCGAATGGATTTGTGTTGAGTGAGTCATTTTTCTGCAATCGTACCTTAGCGCAGGTGTTGCTCGATTTGACACACAGGCTGATCTTGCAGTGCAGGTAGACGTCTCTGCTTTTCCCAGAGAACCGGAACATGTTAAAGGAGAAGTAATTGGTTGTCCCCTTTCCATTGTCCTCCACATGCACAGTTTTGTCAAGAGGGTGTGGACAGCTGATCGGAAACAGGAAAACAAACGTCACCAGCTGAAGAACATTTGTGTTGCTCTGAAACGTTGGCCTGGCACAATAACTACTTTTGTTGGACGATATATTGATAATTACGTTATTGTACAATAAGTCGATAACATAATTATTTAGACAGGTCTACTAAAATGTATAAAAATCCTAAAGTTTGCTTTGGAGCTCTATCATAAATGTCCTCTATATTTGTTATATAACTCAAATTTAAAACAACCTAAGCCTGTATGGTGGCACCTTTGAACATTTAAGACATTAACCCTCCTGTTGTCCTCGAGTCAAGGAAGGGAGGAAGGGAGGTACGGAAAGAAGGAAGGGAGGAAGGAAAGGAAGGATGAAGGAAAGAAGGTAGGAGGGAAGGAAAGAAGATGGAGGAAATGAAAGGAAGGGAGGAAGATGGAAGGAAAGGAGGGAGGAAGGTAGGGAGGAAAGGAAAGAAGGAAGGGAGGAAGGAAGGTAGGACGGAGGGAGAAAGGAAAAGAGGAGGGAAGGAAAGAAAGAGGGAGGAAGGAAGGAAAGGAGGGAGAAAGGAAAGAAGGAAGGAAAGGAAGGAGGGAGGAAGGAAGGAAAGGAGGGAGAAAGGAAAGAAGGAAGGAAAGGAAGGATGGAAGGAAAGGAGGGAGGAAGGTAGGGAGGAAAGGAAAGAAGGAAGGGAGGAAGGAAGGTAGGACGGAGGGAGAAAGGAAAAGAGGAGGGAAGGAAAGAAAGAGGGAGGAAGGAAGGAAAGGAGGGAGAAAGGAAAGAAGGAAGGAAAGGAAGGATGGAGGAAAGAAGGAGGGAGGAAGGAAGGAAAGGAAGGATGGAGGAAACAAGGAGGGAGGGAGAAAGGAAGGAAAGGAGGAAAGAAGGAAGGAAGGATGGATGGAGGAAAGAAGGAAAGAGGGAGGAAGGAGGGAGGAGGAAGGGAGGAAGGAAGGAACAGTTAAAACAGACGGGGTCAATTTGACCCGGGAGGACGACACAAAGGTTAATGAGCCTCACAAGCCACTCTGCTTCTTGAACACATTCATATCGAAGGTTTATTCACCCTGAGCCGTCTCATCCTGCCTTTAATCCAGACAGCTGTTTCCCACTGAAAGCCTCTCAGCTAAGACTGGGTTAACTGTGTCTCTCACCCATCCTTGATGAGTTCATATTTCAGTTTGTCGTCGGATGATGCGACGTTGGTTGCGTAGCAGGAGTCCGTCACCATCGAAACCAATCCACTATCCAGCCCAACCGCCTCCATTGCAAACCAGATCTTCTGGTTCAGTTTGAGTGTGCTGTCCGAGGTCACAGGCTTCGTACGGGCAGCATCCGAAAAGGCTTTCATGTTCAGAGTGTACTTCCAAGGTCCAGATTCAATTGTATACTCAACTGCCCCACCGCTGGAAAAATGAGCACACACACAGATCTCTAAACATCTATTCTTACGTTAATTGCAAATTGATGATGATTTTAAGTGATTCTTATTTTTCCAACCGAATGGTTTTGGGATATTTGTCTTTCTAAGGGGGGCTAGCAGAAGAAATCATACATAGTCCTGTTTCTGAAGTCTGCTGTAGTCGATAGGATACGGCATACAGTTGACAATGATCAAATCAAAGGGTTAAAACAGGATGGGGTAGGTAGCTGGAGAACAATTTTCACATGTGGATTTAAAAGTTTAGATCAATCGCACAGCAGGATTTAACAAAGAACTGTATTCTTACTTGTAAATCTGCATTGGTCAAATAAATGTGTTCTGCATCAGTATGATTTTTGTTAGGAGAGAATTAGACGAAGGAGTTTGAATTTGGATAAAACAAACTGTTAAAACCCACCTGCCGCTGTCACCACTCGTGACTACGATGTCTAATGAGAAATCGATGTCTATATTTGGTATAACAAAGGGGCAAGTAAGGTCCATCACTTCCTCTCTGGTGGTCTTCACTAAGACGCCATTCTTGTTGATCATGTTGCCTTCGTCGTCAAGCTGCAGGATCACAGGTAGACAGACATTTTTTAGACATTCACAGATCAGCAGCTTTAAAAAAAAACCCAGGTGGTCCAAGTCAGAGCTGCAACTATAGAATGATTAAACACTAAAAAAAAGGAGATCTAGCCGATTGTTAAGTCAATAAAGTAGAGGAGAGACACCCACCCTGACCATCGCCCCGCAGGGTTTGCTTTTGGTGTCAAAGTCCATGGACACCATGTGGGTCTTGGCGTCCATCTCACCTTTGCAGGTTTCGTCAAAGAGGTGTAAGTCAGAGTATTTGATGCCTTTGTCCTCAAGGAGACAACCAACCAGAGAAACCGACACAGCGCTCCCATCACACTTTGTCTCACCTGAACATACACAAGTGAAAGTAAAACAAACATGCAAGTGGGTTCTTTTATCCCATGTCACAAATGCCGCTTTTCCACTACACAGTTCCAGCACTACTCAGCTCGACTCGACTCGCCTCGGTTCCAGGAACAACCTTTTCCATTACAGTAAGGTACCTACTCAACGTGGGCGGGGTCGTCATAGCACGGCTCAGCGATACTGCTGTGACTTCGTTTTATACGCGACACAAACACATAAACAACGGAGGACATGGAGGCGATGGTGTACTTGCTGCTGTATGTGGCTTTCTGTCACACACAAAGCAAGAACATTGAGCGGTATGACTGTAACGCTGTTGCCGGTATTTAAAAATGCCGGGTTTGGCCAGCAGTCTGTTGACGTCACATTTAGTATCGGCTCGGCTCGCTTGGAACCTCAGCAGAGCAGGTACTAAAAAAGTACCAGGTACCAGGTACTATCCGTAGTGGAAACGCAAAAAAAAACTGAGTCGCGTTGAGTCGTGCTGGAACTGTGTAGTGGAAAAGCGCCAATACTGGCTTTTGTACCTGTTATCTCTTTCTCCTTTTTAATTAAACGGTTTATTGTAGCCCTGATAATGTCTGTCACTGTAATCTCAAGGGCTTTTTTCTCTCCTATTGTATTAAAATGATGCAGTAGGTGAAAAAATGAATTGACTTTGTTAAGTTGTACTGTTAGTAGATGAAGTGAAACTGAACACGTTAGCTAGTTCAGTGAGAAGCTTACTAGTTAAAATATAGCAGATTATTTTTAGGGTGTTGGCTTTTACACTCAAACTTGAGTTCAGCTCACACAACAGCCAGCAGGACGCTTTGTTGTGTTAAAGCTGTCTTACCTAAAGTTTTATCGTATGTGGAGGCAAATATGGCCCGGCAACGGCAGCGGGTTCCACCTGTCAGGCTGTCACCGCAGAACTCATCAGCAGTGCAGAACCGATCCAGACAGAGGGTCTGAAAGTTAGTAGCTACACAGACAGACAAAGAGAGAGACATTACAGGCTGAAAGAAAACCAGCAGAACAACACAGGAAACTGGTACTGGGCTACGTTATGAACCATCCAGACCTCAAAGGTCAACTGGGACTGGTCTGCTTTCTGTTCCCAGAGTCAAAAATAAGCATGGAGAAGCAGTGTTCAGTTTTTACGCTCCACATATCTGGAGCAAACCCCCAGAAGACTGCAGGGCTGCTCCAACTCTCTGACTGTTCTGTTGGCAACTGCTTTCTATTAAATCCACATTACTCTATTTTAGCTTAATTTAATCATTCCATTTTGAGTCAGGTCCATATGCCCTGCAGCTCTTTTCCACAAGGTAAGTAGTTGAATTAGAGAGGTCTTCCTGATGAACTGAAGCGCTACCTAAAAGGACGTTTGACCCTTGAGGATGATTTTCCCTCTCTTTGATAAGTTATGCTCTTGTTATTCTCTTTGTTCACCTGTATGGATTAGTTTTTACTAAGTCGTTCTTCATTACTTCGTGATTATCTTGTGATTAGGAGAAACTCAGATGTGTCACTGTATGCTGATGATTTGCTTCTGTACATTTCAAATCAAGTATCGTCTTTATCTTGATGTTTTTGGTCAAATCTCAGGGTACAAAATTTAAATGTTCACAAGAGCAACTACTCCAGTGGCCAAAAACCTCCCATGCTCCCTACTTCTCTACGTCCACAAGAGGCACTGAACTGTATCATGGTGGCAAATACGCTGCTAAAGACTCCCTAAAACAATCGATTCAATCTGGAAGCATTTCTTGATAACATAAAATCCCGTTTTTGCTGAGGTCTTGTTTCAGTAAGGGTTGTATTGTGTAGTGAGTTCTTCCACATTCTTACAGCATTCAACGTTTGCTCTCCAGCCTTTCAGTACATCGTCGTTGTACAGGCTGCAGACTCTGGCGTAGGCCTCCAGAAACTGACACTTGAAACCGTCCACTCCAGGATATTTGCATAAAGTGTTGGTGCAGGCAGTTATGTACGGCTGTGGATCTACGTAACTCTTGCACTTGTCGAAGGGCGCCTCCTTCAGGATTTCACAGCTATTTCAGTGACGCAGAGAGGGAAAGTGGGAGATAGAATAATGAGTAGAACATTTTTAGATATAACAAGACAATGGCATTTTATGTACAGCATTGTGTTATGTTTTATTCATTCATTGTGAAGTAGTGTGTTCACGCTGTATTCTGAACATTAGCACTGCCTGAGCCTCCAGAACAGCGCTCCTCCCCCAACGCATGCTTGACACAGCTGTTTACAAGACGTTATAGTACATAAGTGTGGATAGAGTTAGTGTTGAAGTTCTCACACTTAGGGCCTGATTTACTAAGATCCCAAATAGTGGGTACTAAATTGCGTGTATGGTGCAATAGATTGCGCTTTGTTTGCGTGCGTCTTGAGGGTGATCTACTAAGAATAACTGCGCACATGAAAACAGGTGCAACAGGGTGGAGACAGCAGTATTTAAATGAGGGTTTTGCATGTCTTAATGGAGAGTTTAGACGAGCAGAAAGCTGCAAGCGCAAAATGAAATGTGATCAGGTTCTAGTGCAGGCATGTCAAACTCATTCCACAAACGGCCACGTGGCTGCAGGTTTTCATTCCAACCAAGCAGGAGCACACATGCGCACCAATCAGCTGACTGAAGTGCTCCTGCTTGTCACATGGCCCTTTGTGGAATGAGTTTGACATGCCTGTTCTAGTGGAAGAGGTTAACAAATATATTGAGTTATAACAAAAACTAATATTACCAGAAAAACCGACATATGGGAGAATATTTGTGACGAAGCCAGTGCTGTTAGTAAAACAAAAAATATTCCACTCCAAAAATATTAACATAGGTGGAAAAACTCCATCCTGTGTGTATTCTGTCATTGTGTCTCCGTCTCCTCCTCTCCACAGTGACAAAAGTCATCTGAGCGCAGTGAGCAGCCGGTTAATACCTGCCCTTCAAAGGGTATTATTTATAGACGCAGTTAACGTCAGAAAGATTACCTTCAGGTTTGGTAAATCACAATGCGTGTGCTAAATAACATATTTGCATTTTCTCCTCCCTGTATTTTGCACACTGGGGTTGAAACGCCCCATATTACATATTCACTATGGCAAACGTGCTAAATGGACAGCGCGTACTAGCTTGCACAGTTGCAAGACGCAAACCTCAGTGTGCTGTGTTAGTAGGTCAGCTTGCACATTTTTTGCGGATGATGTCAAGTTTGCACACGTTTCTACACATGCAACCCTTTAGTAAATCAGACCTTTAGTGTGGACGGCCCTTTATAAGCCTATAACCAAATCCAGATCCAACCTCTCTCTGTATTTTATGTATAAGATGCACCCCACTTTTAAATTTAAAAAATAATAATATCAAAGGAATATCTTATTTACCGGTTTTTACTGTATATTCTCACAACTTACACATTTTACACATCTGGCAAAACCAAAAAAGACAAATTGGTCAAACTGTGCTGTGTTTGGTCTGAACAGGGAGTAAGCTACAGGACATGTGTTGTGCCAGCCGGCCTAAAACTGTGTGTCATGCATATTTGTGTCAACTGTGAATTTAATGTTACCCCGTTACCCAAATAAAAAGTTTGAATATTATCTGAATTTAGATGTGTTGAGCTTTCACCTGCATCGCAAATATTTTTTTATGGATCAAATTAGTGTTTTATTTGTGTTCAGTTGTATCTCTGCTCACCGTTTAGTCATTTTGGCGCATTCGATCCCAGTCTTAGAGTCGTCCTTGTGTTCCTTGTCACACCTAGTGAGTGAAAACAGCAGAGGGTCAAGACCATAAACCAACACCCAGAGCACCTAAACACCCAACTGCTCTGTACAAGAATCCCAAAGTTACTGAAATTCATCAACCAGCAGTCAACAGGACTTTCATGTTAAGATGAAGGTCTTACTCTTTGGGGCTGTGGTCAGTCGCCTTCTCATCACTGAACTTCATGGAGTTTCCACATAAACCCTCCACAGTGGGAGGACTTGCTTTTGGTGCTGGCCAGTTTCAGGAGAGAGTGAGCAGAGAAGAGTCAGATCAATAATATGGCATCACAAAGGAAAGCAGTTGTTAGTAGATTAATCACAGCAGTCAGCCTTTGAAGATATAATTGAGGAGAAATTAGTAAGTCTGGTAGTATCTGTCTCTTATCAAACCATCTTTCTTCTCTTTTGCAGCTTTTTGAACAGTGTCTGTAACAATGATGGAGCAGGTTTGTCTGATACCTTGTTGTTGCCTTCAGCTATTTTGGCTCTCTTCAGTAAAACTAAAAGGAGGAAACCAGCTACCTAACAAGCCATGCTGAACAGATTATCATAACACCAAAACACCAAAAGTAATGTGTGGGAGCAATTTGGATTTGACACCACAAATGATTAAATTGTCTGTTTGCTGTCTTTATAAAATTGCCTTACAGTAACATTGGCTCGTCTCTTGAGTGAGGCAGTGGAGGCAATATATATGGACCATGCACTTTATTAGGAACACCTATGCAATCTAATGCAATTACTGTAGATTATTTGAGTGCTGATTGAAAGAGCAAAGCCTTTTCTATCAAATCAAACTGTATAACCATTTGGTCCATTTCTTCACCAAGTAGTATTCACTTTTAACCATTAATAATTTGTATTTCCTTTGTATTGTGTTTTTATATTACAACTAATTACCCTTTGGAGAAAAATAAAATGAGTGATTGATTAGTGATATCAGGTGAGGCTAACCTGTAAGTGACCAAACCATGTAGATTTAGATGGGACCAGACAGCTCAGTCAATATTTGTAAAGGTAAATAAAGCTTTAACATGTCCGATAGGCCGAGAAGTTGGGATGAATTAAAAAGAAAGCCTGGATAAATGAGTCAGGCAGATTCAGGACAGAAACAGCTCCCTGAATGGTAAATGAGTATGGAAATTATGTGAATCGCCACAGGCTGTGCAGTCGCCAAATCTCAACCTAATGAGACACAGATGAAAGGAACGGAAAAGAAAGAAACATTTACATAAAACTCTGCTTTGGTAAGATGTCGTTCTTCCACAGAGAGCACTTAAGTTTCACAACACCTTCAAAGCTTATTGTCATAGATTGTCCAAGTCTGTAGACCTCTACTGGAGAGATGAACATCATTCCTCCAAAAGAAACTCTGTGGTGTTTTGATGATGGTAGTGGAGAGACTACATTTTAAACATGAATGAAGCAGGTGAATATAAAAATATCAAGTTTGATATAAAGAGTCAAGTCTACTGTATTTTAAACATCAATGAAAGGAGGTGATGCTAATGAAAGCGTAACTTCAGTCCCTGAGGAGACAAGATGCTCCATTTGTTGTCGCATGTGGCACAAAGACGACCACGATTATGTCATTGCGGCTGGTGCACGTGTTTTTTAAATAAATGGTCAATGGACTGTACTTATATAGCGCCTTTCTAGTCTTTACGACCACTCAAAGCGCTTTACATGACATCTCATTCACCCATTCACACACATTCATACACTGATGGCAGGAGCTACCACACAGGGTACCAACCTGCTCATCAGGGGGAGTTTAACCATTCATTCTCATTCATACACCGTTGGCGCAGCAATGGGAGCAATTTGGGGTCTTAAGTGTCTTGCCCAAGGACACATCGACATGTGGACTGGTTCTACCTCCTGAGCCACAGCCGCCCAAGAAAAACAAGGACATATAAGAAAATAACAAGACATAGTACACTCTACTCTACAATGGAAGAATTTGGACTGACAAGTTATTGTTCTTCACCACCATCA
Organism: Scomber japonicus; assembly: GCF_027409825.1. NCBI lineage: Eukaryota > Metazoa > Chordata > Actinopteri > Scombriformes > Scombridae > Scomber > Scomber japonicus. Next base: position 30,772,012 of record NC_070580.1, on the reverse strand, counting down.
TCAAAACACAAACTGACTGGTTGATTGATGTTCGTCCCTCAAGCAGAGAGTCTACGGAGGTGGAGAGTCCATGACAAGCAGCACTGAATCTGTTCTGGAGGCTCATTGTGGAAGAGCAGCTTACTAACACAAACTACATCCATAATGATAATCTGCTAGATGCCACTAAATCTTACACACTGGACCTTTAAAGCAAATGACTGTTTTTCCCAAAATGTTGAACTTTTTCTTTAAATAGTTCAATGCTGTATTTAAAACATATTTTCTCACACAGTCTGTTCCTTCATGGACCCCTCAAGGATTTGACTCTTTGTACCTTTAATGTGTATCTGTGCAGTGGAACCATCAAAGAAGACGGTCATCATGTAGTTCCCCTTGGACATCTTGGACATCACTCCAGTCGTATCTTTGGAGAGTGCCACACCGTTAACCGTCTCAGCCGTGGTGCTGAGTTTCTTCTCCGCATCGCCCACCTGCATCACAGCAGAGGGATAATAGAGAGTTATACTACACCTGCTGCCTTTCAAGCCCTCATACAGTAAGTTTGGCTAAATTAGACTTCTCATTGGGAAAATGTCTGCTTATGCCGATCAGTTTTCCTGGGTGTCATGTTTGAAGTATTTCACACTGACTGTATTTAAAGAAGGATGCAGTGAGTTGGTTTGAGCCCATAGCTTATTGTCAGCGCATCTCTGTTTGGAGCCAAGGCCTTAAGGACCATAAAGAGTAGGGGGGGGGGTGCCTTTCACACTCTGGAAACAAGCTCAGCTACCTTAGACGAAACAAACGCTAGCTTACTGGGAACAACTGTACACTTGACCTAGTAAGTAAAATTTAGTCTAATACAACACGAGACAATAAAACTATAGTCCAACTCAGTGAGAGTCACAAAGTCGAGGAGAGCAACAGATGAGCCAGCTGTCAATCAAACGACAGATATTAAAGCTACTATGAGTCAAATCTTCTTAACAAAGCAATAGTTTACAAAATGACCACCTGCACATTTCTCAGAGGGCTTGAATTTAGCATTTGAGACCAAAATGAAAAAAATATTCTGACTTTATATTTCCAAGAGAGAAGTTGATGCTTTTTAAATGGGAGTCAGTTGGAGCCTTTAATGTACTTCCACATTGGCTTCACACTGATTTAAAATGGCGACACAAATCTTCAGCGTCAAGTTAAATTTTGGTGAACTTTGACACAATGGTGCCACTGCCCAAAAGCGCAGCAGTATAAATCTTTTTAAAGAAACGATGTTAACCAATTGTCCAGTTAGCATGAAAGCTACCTCAGAGAGCATTGTGAGTTATTAGCAATGGCTAATTAAAGTATGTTAGCATGTTAGCTCAACAGCTGCAGCAGGCAACTAGCCCTGCAAGTCACTAACTCAACCTCTAACACCAGTTTTTTATAATAATTAATAGAGCAATTCCCTGTCTCACTTTCTGGTGTGTCCAGGCCTTTAGGTGCCTGTTCAGTCATCACTAGACCAATGTCCCTGTGTACAACCAAGATCAGCTCTTGATAATACACTGTACTAATACAGTTATCAAGACAGTTGGTTGCTTCGGCACAACTTTGTTCTTTCACAAGCAGGTCACACAAGTGTATGGTGTTTAACTGTTTAACAAATACTGCAGTTAGAAAAGCTGCCTCCAAACCAATAGGTCTAAAGTTCAAACCCCACCATAGCCAAACAGTACGCAAGTTGATTAAGATTCAGCTACCACTGTCTTTTACACGGGTCTCACAGTCAATGCTGGTTGTGGTGTTCTATGAAGTACTGTCTTTCAGTTTTACATTTTCTTCAAAAACGTGTTGCCTTTCACAACCGCCACTAAATCCGTCATTAATTTAGATTATCTGAGAGAATGACACAACAATGAATGGCTTGCCTGATCTCTTCCTTGCAGACAGAAGGTTTCAGTATTTACAACATGTTGGCTGAACATGTCTAAAGTCAAAGTGTTTTTCTCCCTGTTGTGATGGGCCAAAAAGCATCGGAACTGCATAATGTGGTTGACAATTGTTTCCAAGACTTTTGGATTGAGCCGCCCAAATATGCCATCAGAATGGGAGTCTAACCCATCACTCTCTGAAAAGCACTTTGTTACAAGCTTACTGATGCCTTCAGTTCTTCGCAATGAAGGAGACAGTCTTTCTATCTGTCAGACTGCAAAAGTAGAACAGAGACCAGATATTAACCTATATACAGTCCACATAATTATTGACCTGTTTTCAGTGGCGTTAAAAACAGAACAACCCTCCCAACAATCCTGCATGGCTCAGCACAAGAACTTACCATAACCTTTCCGCCTTGTTTCAGATAAATCTTGACACCTGCGTCCTCCAGTTGCAGGATCACACTGTCCAAAAAGCTAACATCTACACGGCGTCGTTCCTTGAAGGTCACGTGTACTTTTATACCAGGGATTGATGTTGTCTTCATCAGAGTGTACCCACACCGGTCCTTGGCAGAGTTCACTTGGCCGTTGATATCAATCACAGTGGGGCCCGTCACAGTGCACAAGAAGCACCTGCGGAAGGTGGGGAGCAACAGATTTATAATGATATCATAATATTTCACTTACTTCAGTTACCTAAACCTTTTCACATAATAATATCATCTAATATACTAGGAGTGTGTCCAAAAAAACGATCCGTCAATTAATATCGATTTTCTATTTAAAAATTCGATATCGATTAAAAATTCTGTGAATTGATTTTTTATGTGCATTTTTTGAAAATCATTGGTTACATGATGACAACATAATTCAAAATGACATGATTTAAAATGCCACTGGTCTTAAGGGTAAATACACATAGATGCTATCATGCTAGATCCCAGTATTGGATCAGACTCATGATTTAACTTTACTCTTGAAGAATTTGGTGTCCACACATGATTGCGTGTTAAAAATATTGCCTGACTTACAAAAAGAAAAATCTGGAAACATAAAATTGAATCGATATTGAATCGAATCGAGAATCAGATCAAATCGGGACCCTGTGAATCGGAATTAAATCGATTCAGGAAATCATTGACAATACCCAGCCCTATAATAAACAGCAGACATATTTACTTGTTCTCTCCTTGGCACGCTGGCAGATCAGCACCGGTGGTAAAATGGACGACCGCAGTCACGCAGAGCAGTAAGCGGAGCATGTTGGATGAGGTCATTCAAACAGCTGGAAAAGACACAGTATCAAAACCATCACAAAGTTAATTAACTCAGTGTAGTGTTATTCAAGAATATTGACTCCTGTTGTCAATTAAGAGTCCATGTCGTTACACACTGAGAAGAAATGCAGAATATACATCTACAGCAGGGGTGTCAAACATGCGGCCCGTGGGCCAGAACCGGCCCGCGAAGGGGTCTGCCCCGGCCCACTTCCTGTCTTCTTTTCCTTCCTTCTTTTCATTCTTTGTTACTTAATTCCTTTCTTCCATCTTTCCTTCCTCCTTTTCTTCCTGTCTTCCCTCCATCTTTTCTTCCTTCTTCTCTTTACTTCCTTCCTTTCTTCCTTCCATCTTTCCTTTCTGTCTTATTTTCCTTCCTTCCTTCCTTTCTGTCTTCTTTTCCTTCCTTCCTTCCTTCCTTCCTTCCTTCCTTCCTTCCACCTGTCCTGTCTTCCTTCCATCTTTCCTTCTCCTCCTCCTTTTCCTTCCGTCCTTCCTTTCCTCACTCCTTCCTTCCTTCCTTCCTCCCTACCTTCCTTCTTTCCTCACTCCTTCCTTCCTTCCTTTCTTCCTTCCATCTTTCCTTCCTTCCTTCCTTCCTTCCTTCCTTCCTTCCTTCCATCCATCTTTTTAATGATCCGGCCCACATCAGATCAGATTGGACTGTATGTGGCCCTTGAATGAAGATGAGTTTGACACCTCTGATCTTCAGGGTAAATCTGGAGTCTCTCATATATGATATACTCTACTTTATATTGATATTCTGGTAGTTTTACATGTTTGAATGAACTCCTTAGTCACTTTTACATATATGTTACAATATCAGTTTGATTATTCACACCAAAATTTGACAGTGAAACAAATCATTTCCATTTTGTGACCCTGAAAAAATAATCTATCTACCATTTTAGAGCCGTACAGTAACACTGTAAAATGTTGCAGTGGAGGATGACTGAGGCTGCTCCTATGATGTTAAGCCTGTGTTTAAAGTGTTTTTGTTACTCTCAATGCCAGACGAGGGAGACAAAATCCCATACTCCAGCTTTAAATAAAAGATTTGAGTCTTCTACTAATTATAATATACAGGGGACATGGTTTTCTGTAATGTATGTACTGCAATGATGTTGGATATCTTTGCTAAACATGGTCAAAACTCCCACACTCAAAGTGAACATATGTAGAAATGCTAGCTTCAACCTGCTCTGAATGCTTCCTTTACAATGTTTTTTTCTACTTCTACCAACAAACTGATGTCTGCTCGTCACGCAAGCCCACGAAAAACCATTTAAATAACAATGGTTATATTACAACCATTGTTATTTAAATGAAGCGACTATAGCTCTCTACTTCAGGGGCGCTCTTCAGAGAATCCTCTGCGTCATCACAAACACCTGTGTCTTATATACCTGTCATTTATATACTGTACCTGTACGTCAGGCAACTACTGTGCTCTAAATAATTATCCAAGCCACTCCCCACCCCCCACATATAGAGCATATGGAATACTGTACGTAGCTGCAGAGATAGTCAGACAATACAAATAGCTCTATAGATAATTCATATTAATTATAGACCTGGAAATATGCATGCTATGTCCCCTTTAACAACTATATGTGACACATAAAATAATAAAAATACTACATTTAGCTCTCACCCAAAGCGGTGATGATACTCTGGTGATTTATTTCTGATTTTTCATGAAGTTTGGTGACTTGTGAGGCACAGATAAGAAAGACGAGCAACTGCTCTGGAACAGTGTTTTAGGTTATGTGCTCTTCCCTCAGGCAGTGTTAAGGGTTATGCAAAAATGTGTCTCTTAAGCACCAATTGGAGTCGACCAGCTGTACTTTGCTGTTGTTCATACATATTAAAACCAGATGCAAAACCTTGCTCTTTAAAATTGCAAAAATCACAGTATGTTTACAAATCTCTAAAGTTAAACTACAGAGGTATACATCATTCAATACAAACATTCAATGTACATGATTAAGCCTTATGTACATTATACAGCACAACATTTTAAACATTTTGCTTGTAAAACATTAAATTGATAGCACCTAACAGTAAAGATCAAAGAACAAGTATTCAGTCAAAGAGCAAGGAGGATGAAGAGGAGCATTACTTTCACACAGCAGATGCCATATAGTTGACTATAACATTGACTGTGGTTAAGACTTGTTCTAATTAATTTGAGTGAATTGTAGAAACATTTCCAGAGAGATAAGTTTTCCCCATGACCAGGAAATCAAACTCAATCTGTCAGACTGGTTCACCTTTAAAGAGTTATTTGAAGTGTTTCCTTATTTCTGTGCTCACTTCACTAACTTTGCTTTGTGTCTGCAGTGTTTGCTGCTGACTGACCAAACTCACAATTTAACATGTGCTTTCTCTCTTACAAGCTCTGTTTCAAACTTTCCTGCTGTGTGAAGAACACATCAGATGTATCACAGAAAGAAGAATAAAAGAACGAGACCATGTCTTACCCTCAGGAGATGAAGCTCGTTATTGATGATTCTGCACCTCTTGCAAAGATTTGTGTTGTTGTTATCTCTGGGTGTGGAGGAATCTGCTCCCTCTCTCTCTGTCTCTCTCTCTTCCTCTCTCTCTCTCTCTCTCTCTCTCTCTCTCTCTCTGTCTCTCTCTCTCTCTCTCTCTCTCTGTCTCTCTCTCTCTCTCTCTCTCTCTCTGTCTCTCTCTCTCTCTCTCTCTCTCTGCCCCCCCCTCTCTGTGTGCGTGTCCTGTGAGACTGACTGATGACAAAAATATTTGATCTTTCCTAATTGACTGAGTCACGTGTATTCAGCACAGAGTTAGGGTTAGAAAAACAACATTTAAACGTATTAATCATCAATCAATTAAGATTATTTGTATTGTGAATTTAAAGGCCAACGTTTGTTAAACTTTCTCTTATAAACAGACTGTCTGCAACTAATGAATAAATCTATATGATTGTCTTAAAACAATTAACTGCTTGGTCAATAATATTTCAGAAACTAGAGGAAAAAATGGCCATCATAATTTCTCAAAGATCAAAGCGACGTCTTTAAATGTCTCGATTTGTCCGACCAACAGTCTAAAACCAAAACTTAAAGATATTCAGTTTACTGTCGTGGAAGACCAAGAAAACCTTTGAGAAGCTGGAACCTGTACAAGTTGGCATTTTTCCTTTACTTAAACAATTAATAGTTTCTTCTGTGGATTGGCTAATCAATAAATCAACTAATTATTATGTCAGCTGTACATTAAAATAAATAAATATGAATGCATACAGCAGAGAATCCTGTAGTTCTGTCCACAGGTGGCAAAAGCAACGTTTTCTATAATATTTTTGAGTATTGTCTTCTTACTGCATCTTTAAACAGCATTAAAAAATCACTACAGTGGCAAAGTATATTTAGCTTTAAGCACTGCTGGATCTGATTTCCCATGATGCACTTGCTGTTGAGAAGACTCTTCTTTACAACAAACACATAGCGACTGGATTTGACATTTTGAACTGTCGGCAAATTGCAGACGTACAAACCAGTTGTGTGAGTTTTTTGGCTGAATTTCTGTTTCAAACAATGTAGTAAGTACAGAGTGCACAGAAATACTTGTACGTGGTTATATGCAAAGTGGGAATTGACTAATGTTTGAATGTAACCGAACCAGAAATACTTTAAGTGTTAAAGGAGGAGTAGTGGGAACATCTCCAAATGGCATTGTGTTATATCTAAGGTGACGTGTTTAATACCTACAGGGTAAAAGCCATATGGTTAAACTCGTTTGTCAGGAGACCAAAAGCATCAATCATATGTATTTATGAATGTATGACATTTAGAAATAATTGTTAAACATTCAGTTTATTCATTCCTATTAATTACTTAATTGTATAATCCAGAATCGTTTAATCTGTGCAAAGAAAAGAAAAAATGAGTCTCATAATCGAATAAAAGTGCACCAGATTTAATCCACCTAATGATTTCTTATCGAACTAATGAGATTTGTCCTGTACAAAGATTTATTATGTTGGGGTTTTTTTTAATCCATAAACAAGAGAACAAACAAACAGTGGGTGATATAAAAGAAAGACTACTGCTGGTCATGAAAGGTCTTCAAGTCTTACAGAATAAAAACAAAGTAATAACTAACACAAAATTAAATTATCAGTCCATGCCAATCTACTCCAACCAATCATTCCCATGCAAGTCAACAAAATCCAGACTCCTTGGAGGTAATCCAGAAATTAGGATTAGTGTTTGTTAAACCTGACATGTGGGAAACTCTGACTCTCTCTGTGGTTTTCCTCTGTCTCCAGTCTGTGTCACAGAGTTTATCAAACCACATTAACTCACAAAGGATTACTGTCTGTGAATGTGAATCCTGGTTTGATATTAGTTTGTTACTCAGGACAATCTACAGTTACCCTACATGTCCTTCTGTTATAACACTGTGACTCAGCTGTCAGTTTATTAGAGCTGAAATCTCAGTTTAAAATCTAAAAAGGTCTGTATGAAAGGATCAATTAATAATGATCTCTGTCACTCATGATGTGATTGGTTGCACTGATCCAGTATAGTATTAGAGATTATATGTTAGTATTTCTGAGTGAGCAGGATGGAGCAGCGTCAATGAATACTGATGAGCCGAGATACAAAATAAATGTCTAAATATTTTAAAATCTGCTGTATTTGAACATTTTCAAATGCAAATAACTAAACAATTGCTGCTAAAGCTTAATAAATATATATTCAAATGTAATGTGGGCTACAGTCTGACACACATTTTATGGACTATCACACTGAAAAATAATACAGAAATCAGGTCACTTGTATCTAGTAAGATCAAAGCATAGAGGTGGTGATGTTTAAAATAGCCTGATGATTATAATCTAGTGGTCTTTATGTCATTTTGTCCTCTGGATTCAGGTTTCCACTGTTTTATGAGCAGCTCCTCGTCTGATGTCCAGTGTTTACTTACTTCTCTTTTACAAGGCTGCTGTACATATTGCACTTTTTTATATAACGATGTAGACCCCTGCAGATACTGTTATAACTATTCGACTGAAAATGTGTATTAACGTTTGATATGTGAACAACTTCCCCCATTGATTATTACAGTATATGTCTGAATGCCTTACCATGTGTAATGTCAATCAATCAATCAATCAATCAATCAATCAATCTTTATTTATATAGAACCAAATCACAACAAAAGTCAGCTCAAGGCACTTTTCACACAGAGCTGGTCTAAACCGTACTCTTTAATATAATTTATAGAGATGCAAAATTCCCACAACAGCATCACTTTTGACAGCAGCAAAGGAAAAACTTCCCTTTAACTGGAAAAAACAGGCTCTAGGTGGGCGGCCATCTGAATTGACCAGCTGGGGTTCAGGGAGAAAGGAGAAATAAAGAAGAGAGGGAAAAAGGAGAAATAAAGAAGAGAGGGAGAAGAGGGAAAGAGGCAGAGTGACAAACAATCTGTCAACATAGAAAATAAAAGGAGTGGTGACAGCAGTCAGGAGCTCTGAACGTGGATGCCCCCGGGCCGCCGGTGTGATGAAAGAGCACATAAGAAGAGTTATGTTGATTACCTTAAGGCAATAATTTGTGCTATTAATAAACCTCCTGGTTGTGTGAGAACTATATGAGATACACTGAGCAAGTTTGACTTATTATTTCATCATTCTGACTAAAAATTAAGACATGAGATAGAAAATATGCCTTCCTCCTCTGTGTCCTGCAGCCTGGACAGTGAAGTCTGCGTCCTGAGGGGAGTCACTCAAACTCAGGAAACAGAATATGGGAGGGGTCCTGTAGAATCCTGCGTGCTGATTTTACAGTCTGAGCATACCTTTGAGCATAACTTAACCGCATTCAGCAGGCGGCTCTTGTTTTGCAGGGTGATGAGTGGAGCCAGCAGGTGACAGAATAGTAGAATGTGGTGAGAATGTCCTTGTTGATCCCAAATGATTTCAACTCCCTGAGTAGCTACTGTCTCTGATGGCACTTTAGGATTTCCTTTCTGTTAGAAGAAAACCTCAGCAAGTTTGAAGAATGTCGAAGAATGTTCCCAGATATTTATAATCCTCCACAATCTCCACTGACTACTAGTAGTAGCCAATAATTTTTTTTACAAATTGTCTAATTTTTAAAATGTGTTTATTTGCTGTTCTTTTATTGTATCATATTCGTATCTTTCTCTAAAGCAGAGCTGTAATTATTTACATATAATCTCAGAAACTTCTGCATATTGCACATTTATATATTGCAGATTTACATAAAGATCCAGCTTACTGTATATAGTATGCACTTTTAATATGTCCTTTAAAAAAAGTAATGTAGTGTAATATGTCTTATATGTTTCTTATATGTTTCTATATGTTTTTAGGTGGGAGTGTAGTGTAAAAGGTATTTCGTTTTCCCTCCATGTCAAGTTCAAGTTCAAGTTTATTGTCATTTTCACTGTGCCTTTGCATACACAAGAGAATGAAATTCTGATTCTCAATCAGTGACCCCAGTGCAGATAAAAACATCAATAGAATAATAAACATGATAACTTGAATACACATGTCTAGCACATGCTGTGGCAATGACAATAAAGCTTCCTTGAATATTGAATCTTTTCACAGGAAGTGTACACATTAAAGCTGCAGTTGGTAAGTCTTATAAAAGTAACTTTTTGTCATATTTGTTCTGACTGTCACTATGTAAAGACAGCATTACATGAAACTAGTAATCTGTAAAAAAAACAAAAAACAAAAACAGGCTCATTTAGTCCCGCCTACTGCTCCTACTGCAAATTGCCACAATCCACCGCGACCAGACAAAAAGAACCAATCAGAGCCAAGATTGTGTCTGACGGAGTGTCTGACAGCTGTCAACCACTGCTCACGCACACAGGCCCCTCCCCCTTCCTCCTCAGCTCGGTCAAACTCATATCTCCGAGAGCAGCTTTAGGAGTGTAAAGAAAGTAATGACGCAGCAACAACCACTGTGTGCACGTGGTCGCGTGCCATCGCGTTGCGTGCACGTCAGCCCCCTCTGGGGGAGAGACTTTGGAGGCAGGGCAGGAGTGCAGCGGAGAGGGAGGGGGAGGGATGTGAAAGTTGTACCTCTTCAAATTTGATGCTAAGTCCTCTCTCTCCTCAAAGTTACCAACTGCAGCTTTAACAACAAATTAATCAAAAACTATTTATAAACCATTTTTAAAATTATCACATTTTTAAATGCGGGCAGAGTTTGAGGTTTTATTAGCCTCCTTTTCTAGATAATTGTAACTGGTTTATTAATCTGAATAATGAATCTATTTTTCCTCTTGGCAGTATTTTTTGTCAGTGTTTGTCTTCCATACAGCTGCAGTGCCCTTGGACTACTCTCCTCCACTCTGGAAGTTTGTCCCGCCTCCCTCTCAAATGCTCTACCGTGATTGGCTCTACGTGATGACATGTATAGACAAACGTGTAGCTATTGCAGCACTGATTGGCTGAAACCTCCTGACATACTCAACGGCTGTTTCTTACATCTCAGGCAGAGGACAGGGTGAAGATGGCCGCGTCCCTTAGGTGTATTATCCGCTCCGGAAAGGTACGAAATCGAGTTATTCCTTTGCACCACCACTTTTCTTTTGTTAATGGATAATGTCAGTAATGTTATCTATCTGTTTTTTCCCCCAGAGTGCTGTGTCAACCCTCGGGAGGAGGGAGTTTCACAGGAGTGTCCCGGCCGCTGTGCAGGTCAGTGTTAGCAGCTAGCAGCTAGCAACTAGCAGCTTAACCTAGCCGCAGCTAAACACTCCACTTTATGGTTTTATTGTTGTTTTAATCTTGTAATAACAAAGCACAGCAGCCATGTTTAGTAGTTACCATGTCGGGCTATGGGTTACCTGCTTCTTTAAGGTTTAAAAGGTTAGCTGCTGTGGTTTCTCAAGTCATTGAGCTGCTCTTCTGTCACATCATGTCAACATCATTGGTGTTTGATGAACTGGTGACTTTCCTCCTGCAGGACAGTACAAGTTTAAAGTATTTGTACTGTACTTTAATATTTCCATTTGATTCAACTTTATACCTCCACTCGACGACATCTCAGAGGGACATATTGTACTTTCTACTCCACTACATGTATTTGACAGTTTTAGTGACTTTTCAGATGAAGATTTGACACAGTGGATAATATAACAAGCTTTTAAAATACAGCACATTGATAGAGATGAAACCAGTGGACTACTTACAAAAAGCAGTGTGTAGTCAGGGTTATATTTCAGATGTCTATGAGTTGTTAACAGCTCCACCAAATTGTGATTCCCCCCCCCCCCCCCCCCCCCCCCCCTCTAAACTTATCACATTGTTTCATTTAAATAAATATTCAAATTTCACCAAAAATCAAAGATTACAGAAAAAGCCCAAAAGCTGAAAACATTTGTGTATCAGAACTTTGTTTTTTCTTCTTTCTTCTCCCATTAATCATCTCACCACCCCTCACATTTATCTGATGATCCCTTTGCAAGGGCCCCACCCCTATGTTGGGAACCACTGGACTAAACTAGCTAACTGTATATAAAGTAGTATAAACTAGCTCCACCTCCACCAGCTACAACAGTAACATGCTGCTCTAACACTGATGCTTCACTATTAATAATCTAATGATGTCATATATAATAATATATCAGTTAGAGGGACCAAACCACTACTTTTACTGCAATACTGCATACTACATCACTCATAATACTGCAGTACTTTAACTGTAATGCTTTATCTACATCAAGCTATTTTAATGGTCAGTTAATCTATGGGTCATTTTTTAAATTATTGGTCCAATCAGTTTGTCTATAAAACTACGAAAATACAGAAACAGACACCGCCCAAGTACATCCAAGGTCATGCAGTTTAATGTCTTGTTTTGTCTGTTAAAATTGCAGAAATACTCAAGTTACAATTATATTAAACCCTTATAAGCACAGATGCTGTGTTCCTCCTGTATTCAGGTCATCTCCAGGTTTTGATGTTAGAAAATAATGTTGCTTTTGTAATACAGACACAAAGTCCACTGGCCAGATGTTTGTTAACTGTTCACATTGTTGAGAAACACTTTCCAGATAAATTTAGTGTTAGTACATGCAGCACATTGATTATGTAAGATTTCCAAAATATAATATTATGATTGAATTAGTCTCTACACCAATTCACATTTATAAATTCCCCCATTAGTCATTAATACATGTTTGATTAATCTTATTGAAGATAAGGACATTCACAATCACTATTTTATTGTCCAGAAAAAAACATGTTATACAATATGATGAATACAACATGTTTAATGCTGATTTTTGAAATCAAATTTGTACATTTGCATATATAAAAAAGTGTATCAGCTACACAAAAATGGGGGGAAAGCATTGTATTTCCATTTTTGTCTATTTAGGGTCACATTAGGTAAAGTCTGGCTAAAAGAAATGGATATGGGAGGTTTTTACAGCTCTCAAATGTATAAATAAATGCATATTAAAAAGAGTCCAATTTGAGCCTGAACAGTATGTAAGGGTTAAAAAGATTTATTCTCCAAGTAGCAAGTACAAAGATTCAATTTAGAGTAATTAGTGTATTTACATACATATGACAAATACAAATATTAAAACAGCACAAACAACATATTTCTTAATCTAGGAGTAAAATGTACAAATAATAAATAGTAAAAATCTCAAAAGACAAATATTTATCTTGTGGGGAGGTTTAGGGTTAGGCTTCTGAAAGATAATAAACAGATAATGTAGTAATAATAATAAAAACCTTTGTTTATAGTACGTGTTATAAAGTAAAGTAATAAAAGGAAATGAAACCAAACAAGGCAAAGAGGAGCACAGAGGTGAATAATGTAGACCATCTTAGGAGACATACTGCTTTAATTACTTTAGATTAGAAAGTGTTTTTCCCCCACATATAGTTTAGTCCGAGTGAGCCGGTTTGATTAAAGGATGAACTCTGTCCTCTGGGTGACAGTCGTTGGTCTCTACTGACTGTGATGATGCTGCTGTTGTTTTTCAGGTGACGGTCCGCGATGCTTTGACTCAGGCGATGGACGAGGAGCTGGAGAGGGACGACCGGGTGTTCCTGCTGGGTGAGGAAGTGGCCCAATACGATGGAGCCTACAAGGTCAGTAGAAAACAGCGGATGAGGTTCATGATGAGACATTTTGGTGTATTTCAGCACTTCAGCTTTCTTTTAGATGGGTTTGTGATTGGTGTGTTTTGGTCGTATCAGCCGAGTGGGTCTTTTTTCCTTTTTTTCCATCATTCTGTAAGTAATGATAACACTGTAGCTAAGACAATAGATAAAACATAAGATAAATACTTGATTAGTCCCGAAGAAAATTAATTAAATGCTGCATATCTTCCCCCCTCAAAAACCAACATGTGTCTGATCCGGTGATGTTATATAATTGGATTCATTATAATGTCTTGTGTGTGTCTGTGTGTAGGTTAGCAGGGGTCTGTGGAAGAAGTACGGAGACAAACGCATCATCGACACTCCGATCTCAGAGGTGAGACGATTTAACCTTCGCCCTTCATGAATGTTCTCTGTCGTACGTAAAACTGAATGAGCTCTTTGAGAGTTTTCCGTCAGTGTTAGCTGTGTGATCAAAGCAGGAAACCTTCCTCTGATGCTTAACGTTTTCTCTCTGTCTCTCTCTCTCCATCTCTCCTTCTCGCCCTCTCTCTCTCTGTCTCTCTCCCCCTCCCTCTCTCGTGCAGATGGGCTTCACCGGCATTGCAGTGGGAGCCGCCATGGTGAGTCCCTTTTCATCAGCCGCATGATACAACAACAGTACAATGAGATTATAACACAGGATGTATTCTGTAATTGACTTTTTGGAACTTAATTAATAATAACAATAAACGTTATTTGTACAGCACCTTTTAATACAATAATTGCAGCTCAAAGTGCTTTACGATAAAATAAATTACATTAGTTTCTTATAAAGGGGACATTAAAGGAGTGTAGAGCAATGTTAAAAAATACTAAAAAAGAAAGAGGGAAGAAAAAAACATTAATGTAATAAAAGATGGAAAATAAAAATAACAACAATTTTAAGTAGCTAAAAATAGAACAATATATAAAATCAAGTAAAATTCAACATACTAAAATAAGTTAGAAATAAATAAATAAACATGAGCATCATCAGTGTAGAAAACAGCAAAGATAGCTAGGACCCAAATAAATTAGATAAACTGTACAAAAAAAGGAGTAGATAAATTAGCTAGCTCAATTGCTGCATTTAAGAGACATTTATGATGAAGAGCTGATAGAATCCATTTAGATTTATTTGGATAATGAGCCTGTATGACTACACACCTGCTACTCTTTAGAAACTCTTTGGATTCAAATCTACATAATTATGTGAGCACAGCTTTTTTCCCCCAGCAGCGGTCACTAATATTAATTAATCTGCCCCCCCCCCTCCCCTTTCAGGCTGGCTTGAGACCCATCTGTGAGTTCATGACCTTTAACTTCTCCATGCAAGCCATCGACCAGGTCATCAACTCAGCGGCAAAGACCTACTACATGTCAGCCGGTCTGCAGTCGGTTCCCATTGTCTTCAGAGGACCCAACGGAGCGTCGGCGGGCGTCGCTGCTCAGCACTCACAGTGCTTTGCTGCATGGTGCGTTCACTTACACCTGACTCTGTTACTGCTAATACTAATACTACTGTTACTGTGTGCAGAGACGTCTTATAGCAGCTTTAGTACAACTCACTAGTGTAGTACATTTATATTAGTTAGATATATTATACATAAATATCCAGAACTGCAAAGATTAGTCAATTGATCTTTTTTTTTTTTAAGAAACAAGTGATCATTCTCTCATTCATACGTCTTAAATAATAAAATGTCATTAAATATTTAAGATTTTCTGGTCTTAAAAAATGACTCAAAATGATTAATCAATTATCTTAATAGTCGACAATTAATTGACTAATTGTTGCAGCTCTCTTATTAATGCTCGTCAAATGTTAATATATTCTAGAAAATGACTCAAAATGATTAATTGATTATCAAAAGAGCTGGCAGTTAATTTTTCTATTAATTGACTAATCGTTGCAGCTCTATAAAGGAAATAAACTTCACCTTTCGTAGCAGTAGTTGAGGTAACAGTCTGTGACGGTGGTTTTTTGTCTGCAGGTACGCTCACTGTCCAGGTCTGAAGGTGGTGAGTCCCTGGAACGCAGAAGATGCCAAAGGTCTCCTGAAAGCAGCCATCAGAGACGACAACCCCGGTGAGACACCACACTGCAGCAGGTCAAAGGTCAACAATAGACTGAAGGTTTTAGAAACCAAAAAAAAAAGTTAAAACTAAATACCTGTATTCAGAAATGTATCGTCCAGTTCTGTGAGAAGCTTGTCATGGTCTCCCTTCTCCTCACTGATGTCGTTGGTTAGCGCTGAGTTTCATTTTGGCCGTGAACAAAACTGCAGAAACATTTTCTTTTTCCTTTTTAGAAAGAAGCTTGAAATGTCTTGCGATGCTTTAAATTACTATTTAGATGCAGTGATGTTGGTGCGAGTCCGTCAGCGGGTCTGCACCTCAACAGACATTTAATACCAAAGAGTTTTGCTTTAGATTCAGGCGTGGGGGAAGACTTACTGAAGTCATATACATAATTTATCAAATATACATCACATGCTTTATTTTCAAAACAAAGAGAGAGACATTAAGTACATCTCCGTCTAAATCTGTGTCACTATTTTCACTGAGTTGTGTTGTGTGTGTGTTTCTTTGTGTGTTGCAGTGGTGTTCCTGGAGAACGAGCTGATGTACGGCGTTCCCTTCGAGATGTCGGAGGAGACGCTCTCCAAAGACTTCACCATTCCCATCGGCAAGGCCAAGGTCGAGAGACCAGGTGAGGCTGAACCACACACACACACACACACACACACACACACACACACACACACACACACACACACAGGATGCTGATGTGTGTGCAGCTCTCTGTGGCCTCTAAACTGTTAAACTAAAGAAGACCCTCTTTACTAATTTGGTCATTTCACATCATTTATGGCTTCAAAAAACAAAGATGGCAACGGTCAAAATCCCAAAGTCAAAGCTTCAAATTCCACAAACCGATGTGTGACGTCACAGTGGCTACATTATTTTATTAGTCTGTGGGTACAACAGCCTTAGTTAAGTGTTTTAATATAAAAATGTTTGATAGTTTGCCTTAAAAACATTTATAAAACATTAAGATGATTATGATGATATTCAGGAGAGATGGGGGGGGGGGGGGGGGGTGATGAGATAAAGGTGACCTGAATGTTGGATATCTGTCAGTCTGAGCTGTCTGTGTCACTAATATCCCATAACAACTTCTTCTTCAACTTGTGTCTTTCAGGAACTAGCGTCACCGTGGTCTCTCACTCACGGTACGTAGGTCATTGCCTGGATGCTGCCGCCGTCCTCGCCAAGGAGGGAATCGAGTGTGAGGTGAGGAGAGGAAGGATCGTCGCTCCTGTTGATACCTGACATAGATGATGTGTGCTCAGCAGCCTGTTAACTACTTCCTGTGTGTGTGTGTGTGTGTGTGTGTGTGTGTGTGTGTGTGTGTGTGTGTGTGTGTGTGTGTGTGTGTGTGTGTGTGTGTGTGTGTGTGTGTGTGTGTGTGTGTGTGTGTGTGTGTGTGTGTGTGTGTGTGTGTGTGTGTGTGTGTTAGGTGATCAACCTGCGGACTATCCGTCCTTTGGATGTGGAGACCCTTGAGACCAGCGTGATGAAGACCAACTACCTGGTGACAGTGGAGGGCGGCTGGCCTCAGTTTGGAGTCGGAGCTGAGATCTGCGCCAGGATCATGGAAGGTAATGATTTAATGATTTTAATTTTCTTATCCGATTATTCTTATATCCTCTTTAAGTTCTCAGTAATTAACTTCAAACTAACAATTTATCAAATCAAGTTAAACAATATAACAGCACACATCTCTACTCAGGAATGTCTTTAACTTTCAACTTCCTGTTTGTGTTCATAGGTCCTGCGTTTAACTACCTGGATGCTCCGGTTACCAGGGTGACGGGCGTCGACATCCCCATGCCGTACGCCAAGATCCTGGAGGACCACAGCGTGCCGCAGATTAAAGACATCATCTTCTCTATCAAAAAGACCCTCAACGTCTGAGACACACAAACACAAGACACACAGGCGGTAGAAACGTCGTCTGGTAAAATATCTGACCCACGTGTAAATAAATACAGCCAAACTTTCCTTTTAAAAATACTCCAGATTGTAAAGTTTCCAACCAGATGTTGGTTACATGAAACGCACAACTGTTTATCTGCACCCAGAGCTGTAGACGCGCGGGGTTCGGTCGAGTTGCCACGTCGGTTACAAACACGGCCGGACTGTGTGTGTGTCGCTCTGGCTGCTCTGTCCACTTCCTCCCCTTCAAAATAAAGTTGCTATATCCTGTAGCTCTTTGTGCTTCTCTGGAAGTTCACTAATAACAAAACTGCTGCGAGAGCCAAGGGAAAAAAATAAGTCACGTTTTGATCAGTCTGCAGGTTTGAGCCGTAATAATAATAATCACTGAACTGTACATTTTGATTTTTAAACCCTTCAAAGGAAATGTGTAGATTTAAAGCTTCCTTTTGTCGGGACGTACCGAGAACTAATCAGATACCAGTATTTAATTGATAAGCGTGTAATGTGTGCAAGAGACTGGGATCATTCATTTATATATGTAAGACAAAAATCAGGCTTAAATTAAATGTTTCTTAAACTTACTAAAATGTTATTTATTAAATAACGGTATCCAAATACCAGTCTGACTCTTTGTCACTGACACCTGACGCAGCTGTTGGAGTATTAGACTGATATCAGTATCGGTGTATCTCTGTTTCTTTAAAGTTGTCAGTTTTATAAAGTGAACAAAATTAAACATATTTGAAATTATTTATCAGATAAATTTAAATGAGAAAAGCTCTTTAAACTTAAGACTTTTATTTTGCCAAATGGAAACAAAAAGGGATTAAAACATGTTAATATTCCTCTAAAGTACTCAAGCACTTAATATGCTCTCAAATTTAGACGGACTGATTCAAACTTTCTCCTCACTCAGTAGTTTTGTTGTTAAAACACTCCCACTCAATTCTAACCACCAGTTTAAAAAAAAATAAATAAAATACTGTACTCAAGTCTTTAACTTTGTGTAAGTTCTCCGACTGACTGAATTCATCTCTGACAGCAGCAGTGAAAAACGATGAACCAGCTGGAGGAGGTGGTGGAGTGTGGTCAGGAATATTTATTGTAGCTGCAGCAGCTCTGTGGATGTTTTTGTTGCTGTAAATGACTCTGTTACAGAAATAAAAACCTTTCGATCCTTCATGCCGCTTCGCTTCATTCTTTCCACACCTGAAGGTTTATGTAGCTCATCATGACCGGAAGTGAGGGTAGGGACGAAGATCGACTGGTAAATCGAGAGCTTCGCCTTTCGGCTCAGATGGTCATGAGCTTTGGGAAGTGACCGGAAGAACAAGATCGCGGGCACAAGCGGCCGAAATGAGCTTCCTCCGTAGGATGGCTGGGCTCTCCCTTAGAGATAGGGTGAAAAGCTCAGTCATCCGGAGGGAGCTCGGAATAGACCCGCTGCTCCTCCGCATCGAGAGGAGCCAGGTGAGGTGGCTCGGGCATCTAATCAGGATGCCTCCCGGACGCCTCCCTGGTGAGGTGTTCAGGGCACGTCCCACCGATAGGAGACCCCGGGGAAGACCCAGGACACGCTGG
Organism: Scomber japonicus; assembly: GCF_027409825.1. Lineage (NCBI taxonomy): Eukaryota > Metazoa > Chordata > Actinopteri > Scombriformes > Scombridae > Scomber > Scomber japonicus. Next base: position 30,753,083 of record NC_070580.1, on the reverse strand, counting down.
AGAGACTATTCTACCCCACTAAGTATCTCGGCTGGCCTGGGAACACCGACCTCGGGACCCCCCCGGGAAGAGCTGGACGAAGTGGCTGGGGAGAGGGAAGTCTGGGCTTCCGTACTTAGGCTGCTGCCCCCGCGACCCGACCCCGGATGAGCGGAAGAGGACGGTACGGTAATGTTTATTTACCCGTTTACGGAGAAATTCAAGTAGCACTGCCTGGGGGGAAAAAACCGCTCAAATTAAAAAAAGAAAAGACAAATTAAAGCTTTTAAGTAGTTTTTTGTTTTTTTTTATTAGCAAATTTTTACAATAACCAGCAGGGACGTTCTGCATCCGCACAGTCAGAAAACACATCAGTTTTCTCCCCAAAAGCAAAAACATAAAAAAATACAAACAAAACTCCTAAATGAACCAATTTCTCGTTACAAATCAAAGTATCTTACAGTGACTCCTGATTCACAAACTTTCATTAAACTTTCTGAGCAGGAGAGAAAAGAAAAAAAAAAGTTCAGCCGAGTTCTTACAAACAGTGGAAGCTTTTAGTGAACACCACAGAAATGAATCTCACATTTTATTTTATGGATTCATTTCCCAAAAGGAAAGAAGAATGTAATATTTAACTAAGGATAATAATGACTAATATGAATGCCGCCTGTATTTCCAGAGTAATCACTCATTAACAGTCCTTTCTTTGAGGAAACTGTTTAGAAATGACAGACCTTAAAGTAAATATGTGTGAATTTGGTAGATTTCAATTTAAAAGGAAAATAATATTCAGAGTTTTGATGATTTAATTTAACAGTTTTTTTTTACAGTTTTTCTCCTCAGTTTATGAATGAATCTTATAACGTGTTCATGACTCATGGCAACATTAAAGTCATACTTTTAACCAGAAAATGTATTTTTTGGGAAGCTCTGATATGATCAACTAAGTGCTTAAAACAAACATGGACTGCAGCTAATGATTCTTTCTTTTATCCATTAATCTGTTCATGATTCTCTCAATTAATTAGTTTTGGTCATAAATGTCAGAAATTGAAGAAACATTGTTGATCATTGTTTTACCGAGGCACAAAATGACAATATTTACATCTGAGAAGCTGAAATCAGAGAATTTCTGCTTTAAAAATGACAATTATAAGAATGATTGGTGATTAATTTAATAGTTGGTCATTTCTGTTGGGCATAGTGCTTTACTGTCAATATGCAGTTTTTACCCTCACATGACCGACTGCAGTCATACAGCCGTCTTTAGTGGTCAGATAATGTGAATCTTTGAACATCAGAAACATGTAATTCTCTCTCAGCATCTGTCCGACGCGACGTGAACACAACATGAAGGTCTCATCACACTTCAAACAAGCACACTGAAGCCTCGATTCTGTTCCTGTGGGTCCACTGCGGCTTAAAAAAACAACAACAAAGAAAAACAACAAAAAATTTAAAAAAACAAAGCAAATAAAGTCCAGCTGTGCGGCCGTTCATCTCTCCGGAACCGTTAATGCACAGCGTTAGTCTATAAACAGAAACAGCCTCGACAGTTTGAGACATCCACAGTGTTTTAAAAAATAAAAAATCTAGCCACACAGTCCAGACAGAGTCCTGCAGACGAGCCACACTCTGACCTGGAGGAGACGAGGTCACTTTTAATAAAGAAATTTAAACTCTAAATCAGGATTAGAAAATAAAACGCTTTTCACCTCCTGATAAACGTTCATCAGTCAGCAGCTGGACGAACATTTAGGGCAGATCACACTTCTCTGTAACCTCTGACCTGATCTGTGACCTGATGGCTTTTTCTTTTCTTTTTTTTTTTTTTAAAGGCATGTTTGAGGGTCGACTGGCCTCCTTTTTCCTCTACTTAAACTTTCTCCATGTTCTAGTCACCCTAAGTGGTGTTGTATTTTTCAATCCTGAAGACCAAAAGGTCAAAGTCTTATGTAAAAAAATAAAATTAAAATTAAAAAAATGGTACAATCAGGAAATAATCTGAGTAAGAAAAGAACCAGAAAACAATGAATAACAGAGAAGTGGAGTTTACTAACAATACAAAACTGATGAAATCATGATGAATGGGAAGACTCATTTAAAGGACCAGTGTGTTGGATTTAGTGCCATCTAGTGGCGAGGCTGCAGATTGCAACCAACAGAGCCTGAGCCTGTTCGGCTAGATGCCACAAAACTCTCAAAACTCTTCACACTGCACCTTTAAACTCAAGTAAACGTTCATTTATTATTGGAAATTGAACTCCTGATATCAATGTAGGTTGAATGTTTCTTTACTTTCAATTTACAACCAAACAGGAAGATACATTTTAGCTGATCTGCTCAGTGAAAAGAACAAATTAATTAGAATTAAATTTTCTTTTTAGTTTGAGGATGAAGTTATGCTCTTTTGATTTAGATAAAAAGAGTCATAATATAAAGAGAAAACAGAGAGAAAAAATGAATGTTAATGGGAGATAAAGTTGTAATCCAATAAGGAAAAAGTTAATTTTATGAGAATGAAGTTTACAAAAAGATCATAAATCTAAAAAGTTGTAGTATTATGAAGAAAAAAAGTCGTAATTTTATAAGAATAATTTGTAATATTTCAAATTGTCATATTACAGGAACATTTTTTTGACATTTATAAACACACGGTAGTGAAGAGGTGACTTGTGGATGACCTGAAGTTACGTTTCACCAGTAAACAGATTTTTTTTAGATTAAGAAAAAATTAAATGAAGCCAATTAGAGACGTGAGCTGAATGACCAGACATACGGCAGCTGGAGATCAAAAGAAAAGTTCACGGCAGGTCAAAACACATCATATTAGATAAGTTCAACCCAGCCTATAAAGTACATAATATTTGATTATTTTGCATTTCAGTATCAAATTTACCAAAAAAAAAAACCTTCTCACCTAATCGCCCTGTAATAGAAACAAATTCTCAGAGCACCAATTTTTCACAGATGAAACTTCATTCTCATAATTTTGACTTTTTAGTTGCTAAGTTACGACTTTATTCTTCTGAATTGTTATATTGTGAGATTACAACACTACTTTATGTAACAAAATACCCTTTTTTTTATTTATTAAGAAACTATGGTAGCAGTAGAAGAAACTTTGGAAGCTGCTCCTCTCATTTATGAGGAGGTGAAACCACACAGGAAGTTGGTTGCTAGGCGATAAGTTTGAGAAGCGTAACAGAAAATAGATCCAGCAAACCTGAGATGTGTAACTATCAGGGGTTAAAAAATGATGCAGGTAATCAGGTGATCGATCAGCTGAGGGTCTTTTTTTATTTATTGTGCAGCGGTTTCCTGTTTCAGTCGCTTTCTGGGCTCAAACTCATTATTATTATTATTTTTAATCAAATGTCACCAAAAAAATGAAAATGTTCAAATGTTGCGTTAAACTGATCCGTTTCCCGCCACAGTTACTAACCTCCTACAATTCCCAGAATGCCTTTCAACTCAAGAGGGCGGTGTCTCTGTCCTGCTCTCTGATTGGAGGCCTGACCCGCCCCTTTCCTGAGTCTCAGGGAGCTGATAGGTCGGATCGTCCGACCTCCGAGTGTCCCTTCAGCAAGCCGAGCCTCACCACCACCACCCGCCTCTTCTTCTGCTCCGACTCTTCATCGTCGTCATCATCATCATCATCCTCCTGCTGCTGCTGTCGCTCCTTCGCCTTTCGTTTCCCTCTCTCCTTCCTCTTCTCCTCCTTCCTCTGCTTCTTCGCCTTCTTCCTCCTCTTCTTTTCCATCTCGGCTTTTTCCTCCGCCGCCCGATTATCCTCCTCTTCCTCATCGTCATCTTCCTCTTGCAGTCCATCCTGCACTTCCTCCTCTTCCACTTCCTCCTCCTCTACCGCTAATCCCATTTCTTCCTCTTCCTCCTCCTCCTCTTCTTTATCGTCGTCATCTTCTTCTTCCTCATCATCATCATCGTCTTCTTCTTCCTCCTCTTCTTCTTCTTCTTCTTCTTCCTCCTCCTCCTCTTCATCGTCCATGTCTACGTCCATGTCCGCCATCTGTTCTCCTTTCATCTGCTCCTGTTTCAGCCTCTGTCGTCCGTTCTGTGTCGACTGACAGGAGCAGAAAACAAAGTTAGAATCAGGGTTATTATAGTTAACGAAAACTAAAACTAGCAATGAAAAAATAATTTAGTAAACTGAAAGTAAAATAAAAACTACAATTAAAACAAAAACGAAATAAAAACTACAATTAACAATGTAAAACTAACTAAAACTAAACTGAATTGCAGAATTGTTTTCTCCCTTCATTACTTCCTGTCCTGCAGCAGCCGCTATGCTTCGTGGTTAAAGAATGAAATTAAAAAGGACTTGATGATAAACCATATTTGGCAAGGCCTTCTCTTAATATCTGAAAAGCTAAAACTAAGACTAAAACTAAATAAAAACTAAACTGAAAACTAGTCAATTCCTTCAAAATAAAAACTAAACTAAAACTACTAAATCACTTGTTGAACTAACTAAAACTAAACTGAAATAAAAAATCAAACTGAAAAACTAAATAAAAAGAAAAAGAAAAAAAACTATAATAACCTTGGTTAGACTTGAGACTAAACTACAGACTCCATGTAAACTGTAGTGAGCGGCTGCTCTGGCGCCCTCGTGTGGTCGAAACAATCATTACACCACAGTTCATTAAATTATGTGTAAAGAAAGAAAAAAATTAAAGACTCAACTCCTCTCAGATCTTTGTCACTTGTGGGACAGAAACTGTGATCTGCATTTTTAAAGACTGGGAACAAATCGATCATTTATCTCTTTATGTTTTATTATTACAGCGGAGAGATAAATGTAAAGTTTATACCTGAGGAAGAAGAGTTGTGTTTGTTACCTAAATCTAAAGGGTTTACCCTCTGTGCCATTTTAAGGTTGTCAGACTTCAACAGGCTGAACTGAACTTACCGCTAAGATGAGGCCGACAGAAATGTCTATTTATAAATCTAGACATTTCCAGGTCTATATTTATATGCTGAGGCTCTACTGGAATATATTCACACTTCATAAAGCTCCTTATTTATCTTCTACTGCCTCTCAGTTCACCTCTGTCTGAAACAATATCTGTTAACCGTTATCTTTTTCTTCCCTGATCAAGGCTCTGACTTACTGAAGAGGTACACTTCACTTTCTTTTATAATAATAATAATAAACTTTATGTATAGAGCACTTTCATGTTTCTTCGAGCTGTTGTTTTGTCTACATCAAATTGGGGGGTTTGTGGCCCTTGAATGAAAATGAGTTTGACACCTCTGATGTAAATGTGGGCCGGACCATAGAAAGGAAAGAAGGAAGGAAGGAAGGAAGGGAGGAAGGAATTAAAGAAGGAAAGATGGAAGGAAGGAAGGAAGGAAGGAAGGAAGGAAGGAAAAGGAGGAGGAAGGAAGGACAAGTGAAAGGAAGGAAAGATGGAAGGATGGGAGGAAGGACAGAAGGAAGGAAGGAAAAAAGACAGGAAGGAAAGTGGGCCGAATTGGACCCCTCGGCGGGCCGGTTCTGGCCCACGGGCCGCATGTTTGACACCCCTGGTCTACATGATGTTATTGAACAGTGTTTTCTAAACCTTCCTTCCTTCGTTCTTCTCCTGCTCGTATCTTTATTCAGATGTTTGAATCGTGCAAACGAATGTCTGAGTGCCACCGCTGTGTGTTTAGCGCCACTGATCTCAGCGACACTCACCGTCTTCTTGCTGCTTCGGAGCCGGTGCAGCAGTAACCGGACCGTGTCTTTGTTCTGACACAGTCCCATGGTGTTCAGGGTGTCGAGGGACGAGCCGGCGCAGCCTTGCAGCCGTAGCTCCGCCCCCAGAGCGGCCTGCAGGAAGTTGTTCTTCCATATGTTTCTGGTGAAGAGCGGGACGGAGAGCGTCACCACGGTCCGGCGCTCCAGCAGCATCTGGGCCTGCTCCTCCGACAGCTGGCTGCCGCAAACACAAACAGACAAACCACAGATGCTCGTCAGACCCCCCGACTGATCAGATCCAGATCCACAGACCGATGATTACGTTTAAATACATAATTTAATAACTGAAATGAACCATCTGCTCTTTTTTTTTTTTTTTTTTAAGCTAACGATTAATGTTGAAGCTCTGTGCTCGGTGTGAGCTGACTCAGACTTACTGGCTGCTCTTGGCGAGGGCGTTGATGTCGGGGAACAGCGAGCGGAGGCAGGTGGTGACGAGCGGAGCTTTCTCTTGGGCCCAGTTCAGACATCGTCCCCAAGGGAAGGACGACAGCGGCTTCCTGTTCGACACCTTCTGATGGAAAGGACTGTCTGCCTGCCGCGACAGCATCTTCATCTGCAACACCGCCGGGAAACACAGAACGTCAGGATTACACGAAAATACAAAAGTGGTAGATTTAAAAAGGAGGAGTGCACAATGATTTATGTCTCAGCAGGATTTATAAAAACTTGTCCGTGCATTTATCTTCACTACACACGACTACTGTCACGATGTCTTCACAGGTCTCCCTAAAAAGTCTATCAGACGGCTGCAGCTCGATTCCTCACTAAGACCAAGGAAGTGGATCGTTCCTGTCTGTCAGAGAATACACTTTAAAATACTACCTTCCTTTCCTTTCCTTCCTCCCTGCCTTCTTTCTTCCCTTCCTCTTTTCCTTTCTCCCTCCCTCGTTCCTTATTTCCTCCGTCCTTCCTTCCTTTCCTTCCTTCCATCTGTCCTTCCTCCCTCCCTCCTTCTCTCCTCCCTTCCTTCTTTCCTTCCTCCATCCCCCTTTCTTCTTCCTTCCCTCCCTCCCTCCTTCTCTCTTTCTTTCCTCCCCCCAACCTTCCTTCCTTCCTTCTTTCCTCCATCCTTACTTCCTTTCCTTCCTCCATCCCCCTTTCTTCTTCCTTCCTTCCTTCTTTCTTCCCTTCCTCCCTCCCTCCCTCCCTCCTTCTCTCATTCTTTCCTCTCCCCTACCTTCCTTCTTTCCTCCGTCCTTCCTTCCTTCCCTTCCTTCCTTCCATCCTTCCTTTCCTTTCCTCCCTTCCTTTCAATGAGTGTCCTATAAAGGGTTAAGACAGATGTTTTTTTTTAAATGATGCATGTACCTTTAAAAGCAGGAAGTGTTTAATGAGCTCGTTCTCTCACCTCCTCTTTCAGCTGTTTGCTCCAGAACTCCATCATGGGTTTCCTGGCCCCCTTTGCAGACCAGAGCATTTTGAAAGCCGCCTTGTAGCAGGACTTGCTCACCAGCAGCGCCGCTTTGCTCTTCTTCCCCATCCTGCGGCCTTTCTTCTTCTTGTCTTTCGCATCTGCCTGTGGTCGCCATGCCGACACCGAGGACACAAACAGAGAACAGTCATTTAAGACTTCTTCACGTGTCTCAGATGTATGAAACATGATCGTTATCTACAGATCACAACAACACGCTGCTCTATGAACATTATCGTTATCTTCTCTTCCTTCCTTCCTTCCTCCCTTTCCTTCCTGTTTGTCCTCCCGTCCTTCCTTCCTTCCTTCCTTCCTCCCTCCCTTTCCTTCCTGTCTTCTCTTCCTTCCTCCCTTTCTACCTTCCATCTTTCCTTCCTGTCTTCTCTATTTGTCTTTCCTTCCTTCCTCCCTCCCTTCCTGTCTTCTCTTCCATCTATTTGTCCTTCCTTCTTTCCTTCCTTTCTTTCTATTTGTCCTTCCTTCTTTCCTTCCTGTCTTCTTTTCCATCTATTTGTCCCTCCTTCCTTCCTTCCTTCCTCCCTCCCTCCCTGTCTTCTCTTCCTTCTATTTGTCCTTCCTTCCTTCCTTTCCTTCTATTTGTCCTTCCATCTTCCCTCCCTTCCTGTCTTCTCTTCCTCCCTCCCTTTCCTTCCTGTCTTCTCTTCCATCCATTTATCCCTCCTTCCTTCCTTTCCTTCCTGTCTTCTCTTCCTTCCTCCCTCCCTTCCTGTCTACTCTTCCATCTATTTGTCCCACTTTCCTTCCTTCCTTCCTTCCTTCCTGTCTTCTCTTCTATCTATTTGTACTTCCTTCCTCTCTCCCTTCCTTCCCCCCTTAATTTCAAAACTCTCTTTTTATTTTTATTTCAATTAATTAAATTATTTTTTCACTGCCAGTTTTAGTTTTAGTTTTATTTAACTATAACTCTGGTATGAACAGGAGGAATGATCACAGCAAGAAAAACATGTTTCAATTCTCATTTGGACTCCTGACTGTACTTTCAACACACACACACACACACACACACACACACACAGACACACACACACAGACACACACACACAGACACTCACACACACACACACACACACAGACACTCACACACACACACACACACACACACCTGTTTGGTGGGGACCGGGGGTTTCAGCCACATGGACCTCTTCCCGGTCTGTTTACGTTTGCACTTGCTCCTGATGTGCTGCGCGCAGGTCTCACACAGGAAGGACTTGTCCTGCACCACCGTGTCCGGGAAAGCCCAGTGCACGGTGTCCGGTGTGGTGAACGTGTAAACCGCCCTCCGGTTGAAGCTGCGACCCTGCCGCTCAAACTCAGACTTGCAGCAGGAACAGTTTTTGTCCTCGGCTCTCTTGGGACGCCGACGGCTGCTCCGTGACCCCGAGGGGGGCCCTACACCGGTGAGTTCAGAGGCTCCGGTTTTTAAAGGGTCTTCTACTTCGTTTCCACCGGGACAGTCCACCTCTGCACCCACAGCGGGCTCCGGTAGCTCTACCGACGGGGAGACGAGGTGCTGCCCCGGCGCGCTGTGCCCGGTGTCTGCCGGTGTTGTGAAGCTTTGCTGCGGGGGGACACAGCTGTCACCGGCCGCTGCACCGGAGCAGAAACCCGGTTCCGTGCAGGGGAAGGTACCAGCAGCTGTGTGAGCATAGTCGTGCTCGTTCGGCTCGGATGGAGAACCGGTGTCCTCGTCGTTCCCCGGGTTGCTCGCGGTGTTTACAGTCGCCATGATGAACGGAGGGTCTCCCGGTTTGGGTCAACACAAACACACAGAAAGCAGAACCGAGCCAGCGGTCATCGCGGTTCACTTGGCGGCTAAAAGGGGCGAGCTAACACCCGCAACCCGCCAGAACCGAGACCGGGACCGGCAGACAGAACCGAGCCCGGAACCCGAAGAGAGAAGTTTCAAAGTAAAAGTCTCCTCAGTCTGCTGAATATTAAACAGCAACACGGAGACACATAAAGAGAGTTTGATGCAGGAAGCTCCGAGCAGATGGACACAGAGGAACTGTGAGGACAGGATGTAGACACTAATAAACAACACAGTTTCCGTGCAGTGAGCTGAGAGAGAGACTGTGGCGCCCCCAGGTGGCTGGAGGCAGGTACTGCACGTCTCTATAGACTTCACTGAGAAATGTTGAACTACTACACAAGGTTCCCACACATTTTTATCAATGAAATTTCAAAACTTTTCCATAACTATTTCTTATATTTTCCATTACTTAATTTAAGTACTTTAACAAAGGGTCCTCCCCCAGAAAAGTTAGAGTAGATGTCATTTCCTGTATTCTGGTGCCTTTTAACAGGTGTTTAGACACTTTGATCTCACTAATTGATGGGTACATTTTATAATTACATCCAGAGCAAGTGTTTGGCCCCAGATCACATATTGGAAGATATTAAAAAGCTAAAAGTATAGAAGTTGATGATTAGTGTATTCATATTAAATTAATCTACTTATTTTTGACATGGTAAAAGTGTGTGTCGGGGGGGTCCAAGTACATGCAGCCTGCCTTATATCTGTTATTTTTTATATCAGAGCAGGTCATCCCTAATTCAAAACTTTTCCAAAACATTCACCTAACCCCAAATCATTTCCAGGCCTGGACCGTGGGAACCCTGTATATACTTCTTTACAACAAGTAATATTATGGCCCGACCGATACTGGAATATTTGGAGCTGAAGCTTTAATGTATGCAGATATTAGAGAGTAAAAAAAAAAATCCAATATCAATATATGGGCCGATAATCTCATCATCCTGGCCACCTCCACTTTCAACTACTTCCCTCTGGCAGGCGTTGCAGGACAGTTCAGTCACACACTAAAACAGCTTCTTCCCCCAAGCTGTTAAACTAATGAACACAGCCTGATCCCCTCATCCCACCCACACACACGCTCACTGGAGTGCGACCTAATGTTACAACAAGCTACTGTTTGCTGTGCTTGCACCTTTTTATATTGCATATTGCACTTTAACTTATAGATTATCAATGTTTTGTTTATGTCTTAAATTGTTTTTAATTATCTTAAATGTTCTTATGGCTCAGGGAGTGCTAGCTACATTTCGATATCTGACCCTCAGTATAATGACAAAAAAAGCTACTAATAACACACATGGCAATGATCTCTCAGGGTTCATTAACCTTCGTGTCATCTTCCCGGGTCAAGTTGACCCCGTCTGTTTTGACTGTTCCTTCTTTCCTCCCTCCTTCTCTCTTTCTTTCCTTCCTTCCTTCCTTCTTTCCTTCCCTCCCTCCTTCCTCCCTCCTTCTCTATTTCTTTCCTCCCTCCCTTCCTTCTTTCCTTCTTACTCCCTCCCTTCCTTACTTCTTCCTCCCTTCCTTCTTTCCTTTCCTTTCCTTCCTCCCTCCGTCCCTCCTTTCCTTCCTTCCTTCCTTCCTTTCTCCCCTCCTTTCCTTCCTTCTTACTCCCTCCCTTCCTTCTTTCCTTTCCTCCCCCCCTTTCCTTCCTTCCTTCCTTCCTTCCTTCTTTCCTTTCCTCCCTCCTTCCCTCCTTTCCTTCCTTCTTACTCCCTCCCTTCCTTCTTTCCTTTCCTTCCTCCCTCCCTCCTTTCCTTCCTTCCTTCCTTCCTTCCTTCCTTCCTTCCTTCCTTCCTTCCTTCCTTCCTTCCTTCCTTCCTCCCTCCTTTCCTTCCTTCTTAGTCCCTCCCTTCCTTCCTTCTTCCTACCTTCCTTCTTTCCTATCCTCCCTTACTTCCTCCCTCCTTTCCTTCCTTCCTTCCTCCCCTCCTTCCTTGACTCGAGGACAACAGGAGGGTTAACTATCTTAGAGTTCTCTCTGTGGAAATCTGTGACTGTTTATTCTGAACCATTATTATTATTAATAACTAGTAGACCACTCTACTACGTATTCATATTTCTTCTTTATGTTATCCAGTGAAATTAGTAGTTTAGCAGAGGGTTTGAACACTTGCAGGTGATTGTCTGTCACATTCTCATGAGGAGCTCAGTCCCTCTAATGGTCTGATTGTAGAAACGCCCCTGGTTAGTATTAATATATAAATTACACAGAAAATAGCGTTGATGTAAGTAACTAATGACACTTTTCCATTATACAGTTCTAGCATTACTCGGCTCGACTCGGTGCACAGTGTAGTTTTGCACATGTTAACTTGCGTGAAACTCGCTGTAACTAACGTGCCTAAAACTCTCTATAACTATTGTTGCCAATATTTAAAAATGGCGGGTTTTGATTCTTGTGTGAGATGATGACTCTTCCAGTGACAACACTCTCTAAAATCTGGCGATGATAGTCAGTGGATTCATCGCTATGAGCTACCATCTTTGATCCCATTTGGTATCAATTTTGAACATAAAATACGAATTATAACATCTTTAATGATTAACAGAAAAGCCAATAGCAAAGCAGCAAACTGTTTTATTCTATAAAGGTCATATAAGATTGAACCAATTTAACCCTCAAACATAAATCTCAAACAATAATGAATGCACCAATCATGTGTATCATTAAGCTAATGCAGACAGACTGCCTGCAGGGCAGTAGAGCATGTTGTTAACAAACTCTGACCTACATCCTCAGCATGGACACAGTTCATACTGTAGCTGAGGGGAGAGTCTTATGAGAGCCATACAGTAAGAAAGCTGTGTCATGCAAAGAGAAAATATTGGGTCACATGAATAATGTGAAACTCCCACCCGGCGTTGCAGAAAAAACTCTCCACCAAACGTAGAGTCCTTGAGTCTGTGTCAAAGCCTCCACAGAGAAAATGCTTCAGGAGCCCTGAAAGTAATTAGAGCTGCAACAGCAGTACAGCTGTCCCATTTATTTTCAATTATTCTGTAGATAAATTGTTATATTAACAATGAAAAAAGCCAATCGCAATCTCCCAGAGCCCAATGTGATGTCTTTTTTTAGCTAACCAACAGTCGAAAAGGTCTAAAGTCAGTTTACTCTCATTTACTCATTTTATATTATGCATTATATTATATATTTACCAGGGCTGTTAACGCAAATTCATTTTAACAGCAATTAACGCTCACATGTTGAGTTTGACCCTAGTCCCAGCCTGTAGTTTGGAAATAAGGAAGCGATGCAGCATGTTTTGGATAACAAGCAGGAATGGATAAAGAAACGTGTCTTATGAACGGCAAATGCAGCTCCAAAGCCCTGCCAGATGTTCTATCCACAAGACCAAAGTTATTTACGTCGAGTCTGAAATACCAGTCGCTGGCCAAGCAGTTTGCTTGTTTATATAGCCTCCCATTCATCGGGGGGGGGGGCTTAAAGAGACAGCAGCTAAGATGCCCTGATTCAGAGACATTATAGGATAAATAAGAAGATTTTGAAACTGTAAATCATACAAACGTATTCCAGTAGAGTAAAAATACAGACCTGGAAATGTTTATGATATGTTTCCTTTAACCCTCCTGTTGTCCTCAAGTCAAGGGAGGAAGAAGGAAGGAAAGGAGGAAGGAAGGAAGGAATGAAGGAAGGAAGGAAGGAAGACAGAAGGAAAGGAGGAACGAAGGGAGGCAGAAGGAAGGAAATGAGGGAGGGAGGAAGGGAGGGAGGGAGAAGGAAGGAAAGAAGGAAGGAAGGAAAGGAGGGAGGAAGGAAGAAAGAAAGGAAAGAAGGAAGGACAGTGGAAAGAAGGATGCAAGGTAGGAGGGAAGAAGGACAGAGGAAGTAAGGAATGGAGGAAGGAAGGAAGGAAGGAAGGAAAGAAAGAAGGAACAGTCGAAACAGACAGGGTCAATTTGACCCAGGAGGACGACAGGAAGGTTAAAATGCGAGGGGGGTGTTACCGTCCAGAGTTAAAGGTGACATATTCAAACAACAGTCTAAAGTCAGTTTACTCTTATTTACTTACTATATATTATGTATTATGTATTTTCTCATGATATATTATGAGTATAGTTGCTGTTCACTTTCTGTCTGTTGATTAATCCACTAATCGTTGCAGCTCAAATGGAAGTAAATTTATTATTTCATCACAATATAAATGATTTTTCTCTCTTTGATTGTTCTTTAGTCAGTCGAGAAGTTTTGTAGACAATCGGCAGCATGTTGAATTAAAATTAAACTTGAACTGTGAATACTCAGAGGCTTATTTATATCCACAGCTGAGTCTGATTTGTGATCCATGATTTAATCACAGCTCGTTGCTGTGTTTGATTAATTATTCGCAGTGAGGTTAATTCGTCATGTTTTGAAATTTGTGTTTCATAGAAGATTCGATGAAGGATTAGGTACCAGGTCCAGAGCTCCTCCTCCTGTTTCTCATTGGCAGGCAGTGTGCGGACACATCAGGGACGCAAGACTAATCAGCCAGATGATGTCTGGGCCATGGCAACGCTGCTTCATCAGCTGCCTGCTTATCTCCATGGCAACCATCTCACAAGCTGTTCGTCCTCTCGTTGCAGGTGTTGGTGGGAACTGAAAAATGATCTTCTTAACAGTCTGACCTGAAGAGAAAATAACACCGATGGTCAGCTCAGGGCCGCAGATGGAGAATAGAGACCTAGGACACATGGGGTGTGTGTGTGTGTGTGTGACATTTTTTTAATCTGAACTTTGTGTCGGTTCAGCCTCTGGCCAGCTGACCATGTCTGACATCTGAATGATGGGCCTTTTTCATGCTGCTCTGTATTCGTGTACTCCTCTACATCTGTCTGTCAGTTGGATCGTCCTAGCCTTTGGCTGGACCTTCAAAAAGCTGTTTTAGGGTTACATTTATGATTTAATTTAGGTTCAGTTCAAGAATACACCAAAGAGTTTTTCTATCCAAATACCAACTCAGACTATTTTTATATGTCATTCTTTTTATGTAAGGCAACATAAGGTCCAGGATGCTGTGAACACATTCGGCAGAAATGGTAATTAATGTATTATCACCTGAAAATAAGAACATGTTTTTGTTACCTTAGAATGAGCCCTTTATATCTACATAGGGAGTGGGTCCCCTTCCATGGAGCCTGCCGTGTTGCACCGCCATGTTTCTACAGCAGCCCAGAATGGACAAACCAAACACTGGCTCGAGAGAGGTTAGGGTTTGCAGCCACAGCAGGTTCTCCTACCTGCTTGGAAAGGGAGGGGGGCCAGTATTAAATTAGTTGTAATCTGCAATCACACTGCTAGATGCTAGTAAATCTTCCACACTGGCCCTTTAAGAATGCTTAAGTGAAATCAGCAGAGTTGTGTTCAGACCACCAATTTGTTCATGGTGTACTGTGTTGTTGTTTCCTGCTCGGTCCAGGTGGGGGAGCACATCTCTACCCAGACTCCATTCTGGGAGCCATTTTCAGAGGAGACCTCCCCACCGTCAGAGATGCACATGGAAACTATTGCAATGTTACAAGGTAAATGTTACAGATGAACAGCTAGCTTTTACCATAACATTGACCTTGTAGTGAAATCTGTAACCAACATATGTGTGTATACGGTGTGTTTGGTTAGGGTTGTATCATACACTGATGAAAGACGAGCCAAGTCTGACAGTGAAGAGCGGAGTCTGACAAACTGAGATGTCATAAAATTGCCACTATACAAAAGATAAACCCTTTTCTCTGATGCTTATCAGCATTAGCGCGTCAACATGTGAAACTGACCAATCAGAACGGGGGGGGGGGGGGGGGGGGGACAGCGGCTAAGACTGCCTGTTTGAGACAGAGGCTGAACTGATGGGCTGTTTATAAGGTCTGTATAAGTTAGAGTTTTTTGAACTGTAAGTGATGCAAAGATATTCCAGTTGAGCCCCAAATAATCGATATAGACCTGGAAGTGTGCATGATATCTCCACTTTAAACTTCAAAAACAAAGTACAGCTCAGACTGACAAGTCAGACAATGTGGAGCTGAGCTTGACAAGTTGGGTCTGAGATGTCCAAACCAGCCTCCCTACAGACAACAACCACCAGACACCAGGTGCTTTCCTGCTTCCAGTCTGTTTCCAGGAGGTGCTTCAGATGTGGCTTTTTTCACATATGATCTTCTGATTAAGTTACTCTTGGTCTGGCTGCTTGTTTGGGACCAGTTTACCACTGGAGACCATAGCAGGGGCTGCTGTAGTGTTTTAAAAACACATTATTGAACCACACTGTTGCACTAATATGTTCTATCATTAATGTAAACACACACACACACACACACACACACACACACACACACACACACACAAACACACACACACTAGTTTATTTTGAGTTAAACACACACACACACACACACACACACACACACACACACACACACACACACCTTCCTGCAGCCAGAAATACTCACTAGAGCACCAAATGTGTATTAATCTACCACCGAAAATAGTCCAAGAAATGCTCATGCTCTGCTTCCTCCTGTTTGTCTTCCAGCTGTTTAAGGAAATGACTCAGCCTTTTTTCAGAAATGATCCAACATAATCAGTTTTTTAGTGAGTTACGTCTTCAGTAGAAACCATTAGGCTTGGGGCTGAGTGCCACAGAGTTTCCAAGAGCCTCAGAAAGTACTGAGAGATGGATCAACACCTTATTGGTTTTGGTCATTCATGGGATTTGTTGACATTAAAGGTGCAATATATAAAAATGATGTATTTGAAAACTGACTAAAATTATCAGCAGAATGTGAAGAAATAATAAAATGAGACCTTCACTTCTCACTTTTCTATAACAGCCAGTGGACTTTCTATGTAAAGGACTATGAATGGTTTTGCTGGGGGGAAAAAAAAGGGATTTGACATACATACGTTTCCGAGTGCCTTGCCTCTCTTCTGTCCTCCTACAGTGCCAACACTAGCTAACAGCGTAGTAATGGAGACTGCTAATGTCTGACCCTGAACTGGCTTCCTTCCTATTGGATAGATAAGCTAGCATTGCTGCAAACCATGTACACATATTGTGATATTGTAGTTTTTAAAGGTGTGAGCAACAGGATGCTGATTGTAGCTCAATTAACAGCCACCAGATTGTTACATATTATATCTTTAATATACACAAGCACTTTTTCCTTTAAGAGAGAACAGAGTCAAATTTCAAGATAAAAAAACTCAAAGGTCAGAAAAAAGTGAAACAAACTTTTCTCACTCTGGTCTAATTGGTAGCAGTATGGATGTATGGCACCTCGCTCTCTTCCTGTCCTCAGTTTAACTTGGTAGCTCAGAGTTTTTCAGAATCATCTGCTCAGCAGTCTGGTCTGATCCTGTCTCAGTTTCTGCTGTTTCAGCTACATCCTCAACTTCCTGCTCACGTCAGAGCTGACACTGCCTTGCGACTTCAAGGAGACCGAGCTGCTCAGGAAGGAGGCTGACTTCTTTTTTTTTTTGTATATATATAATTGTTTTTATTTGCTTTTATATCGATTTCAGAGATCACATGCTCATCCCAGGACATTTTTCACATTCAATCAAAACAAAACAAAACAAAAAAAGGAAATAGCATGTCTACCCCAAAATTAATTGTCTCTCCACCTCCCCAAAGTGCACCCATATAATCCATACATTCCCACAACTCACTCTCCCACACATAACACTAACACAAATACAAACACATAAGCGTAGCACATACATATCAAAACATTCATACAACTCATTTTCCCCAACGTATAACATTTAACATGAATTACACGCCACAACTTTCTCTCTCAACCAGTTCTATCAGATTGAGCCCCTGATCCAGTGCCTGTAAGACCCCTAACCCCATCTGCCCTATCCCACCTGTACGTACGAGGAGGTGGTGAAGTACTCCAACCCTGTCGCAGTGATCATCACCCAGCTCACCATCACCACCAAGGTCAGTGGGATTCACTGGGGTTCAGGTCATATCGACATCGTAGCAGATTATTCTGTGATAAAAAGACACGATCAGATGTATTATTATCTTATTTTCCTCCAGATCCTCCTGTTTGTTCTCTCGTGTACATCCATGGAGTCAGAAAGCTCAGAATAACTACACATTTTTACTCTCTCATTACTGCTGTTTTTGCCTTCATGTGACCTTTAACTATTACTTTACAATTTAATTAAATCACATCATAACTGATTCATTCTGTGTAGAGGAGAACTTTAATGTAATTTAAAGTTGTATATTTTTAAAGTTGTAATTCTTTTAACTGAAAATATTCCCATACTTAATTAAAAATACTGTTACATGATAACAGATATTAATAATATATGTTTGAACATTTAAAAAACAGCATGGTACATAGAACAATACTATCATTAATAACACATATAAGAGAATAATAAAGCACATTTTATATAAATAGTCACATGACTCAATGGACACCAGAGACTACCAGGTGGTGGTATGTCACCACCAACAGGAAGTCGGCGTTTATCTCTTTATCTAGACTTTATCTACAAAGCCATGCGTGACTTTTATTTTATTTTATCTTCAACGTCATCAACATGTGTATAGAGACATGTTTAGATCACCTATCTGATGGTTAACTTGTGATGTTTGTAGTATATTGGCTTGTGGGGAACATTAAAAACATAAAGGCAGATGTGTCATTATGTGCACATGTGTGGCATGTGTGCAACAAATAAAATCTGAGGTCTTTTCATGTCCAAAATAGATTGGTCACCATGAATGTGTTATCTGTCTGACATCGCAGTTTTTTCAAGTCATGGCTGACAGCAAGAGTTGAATATGCGTACATGTGACGTCTCGGTTTGTCTGTGTCATTGTCTTCCATTGTCTCAGGATACTTAACACACGTGTTCACCACATGAGCGAACGAGCCAATGAGAGCACAGTCGAACACCACTGAACGTTCTGCTGACGAGCACACAGATAAATTCTGTTACTGACAGACGGAAGATGTTATCAGGGTGTCTGCACAGAGGCAGAAAGACTTGTTGGTGTTTTGTTTATAACGTGCTAATGTCTCGTATGATGTGTGTTTGAAACATTCCTGCAGGCTAGAGATAAAGCACAAGTCTCCCGTCTTCTTTTCCGTCTTTCCTTCCTGCCTTCCTGCCTTCCTTCCATTGTCTCCCCTTCCTTCCTGCCTTCCTGCCTTTATTCCTTCCTTCCTTCCATTGTCTCTCCTTCCTTACTTCCATCTATTTTTTTGTAATGGTCCGGCCCAAATGAGATCATATTGGGCTGTATGTGGCCCTTGACTGAAAATAGGTTTGACCCCCCTGCTTTAATATATATATATATATTACTTTGGCTTTATTACATGAACTATATGAACAAAGGTACATGGTCAACCCCCATGGACTTAACTGTTCTTTTTTGGCATTTTGACCTTCATTGGACAGTTGGCAGCAAAGAGGCAGACAGGAAGCAAAGGGTGAGAGAGAGAGGGGTATAACATGCAACAAGGGTCCCTGGCTGGAATTAAATCAGAGGCGTTATAGTTATGCAGCATGCACAGTAACCATTTGGCTACTGGGAGTTGGTTGACTCATTTTGGTGCCAATGAAGAGAAATCTTCCAACAGCATATTGTAAAATGGATAAGGCCCTTTCCTGTTTCAGGCAATGGTTTTCCTGTTTGGTCTGGAAGGACTTGACTTGCCTGAACGGAGTCCTGACTGCAACTGGAAAAGCCGACTTTGAGCCAGGCCTTATTATCACCCAACATCACAGGCCAACCTATTTAATGCTCTTGTGGCTGAACAGGGGCAAATCCCTGCCGCTAGATTCCTACATCTGGTGGAAATCCTAAAACCAGAAGAGCGGAGGCTGTTTTGGTAGCAGATTAATGCCCATTGTACTGGAATCACATGTTCAAACATCACATATGACTTGAAAGTTTGGTTGTCTGCATACTTTTGGCAACATAGTGTATGGAACTTGCATATCTGGTCTATAGTTTAAGTATTTTCAGAAATCAGTTTAATGACTAGACCTCAATATTAATTGCAACTAGAGCAATCTGAAATATAATGTCAGGTGATTTTTTTTACCCACTTTATTAGTTGTTCTTTGGCACACAGAAAGCTCTCACCAACTCTGCAGCTCTGCTGAGTTATTTAGCATCTCAGTGTCTCTAGCAGAAGCAGATAGCTGTTTTTATTTTCAGTAAACAGGGTCTGATAAACCCACGGTACACTTCCTGCCCAGCACCAAACTGCAGACAAGACACAATTAGAGAAGAAAGCAGGTGAAATATAGTGGAAGTTCTGTAGCCTTGTTTGGGAACTGACTTATCTACTGTACAAAGAAAGTCCTGGATGGTTGCCATAGAAAATGTTGGGGAAGTGGCCGTGCACTGTTCTTTATTAGAGCCAGGGAAGTTGATCAGAAATATATTTAACAGACCAGCCAGTTAGTCTTCATCCTTTCTTAAACCTGAAAATACTGTTTGAAAACACCTCTGATAAAGTATAAATCTCATCTTTGTGTTGCTTACCCAGAGAATAATCTTTTTTTTTCTACAAAAGACTACCTCACACTTTCCGATGGTCTTGGTATCCAAAATGACGATGATGGTAACACAACGCATGCAGCACTGTAGGATACCAAGCCATTATTCATCATATCTGTGTAACTGATAAGATAGAGGCTGAAATATCAGTTCAGAAAAACTTCCTGTGGGTGCAGACAGGAAAGGGCTTGAATCTATTTTTAAATAATTGTAGCTATTGTTCAAAGAAAATATTAATAAAACATGCTATCAGTGCTAGCAGTACATGTGGCTCTATAAGGACAGTAGGCTTTGTTCGTCTTTCAATCTGTAGGTTCATATCTGTGGTTCTGAATAACAATCAACCATTGAAATGTGGTACAGACATTCATGTTCTCCAGAGGATGAGTCTTTGGCAACCTTCTGACCTCTCATCTAGCACCACCAGCTGCCCAAAACCTTCACTTGTCCACTTAGTTAATGACAGAAAACTGATGACTGAAGTCTTAGCATATTATTATGCCTGTTATAATAACTATATGCATGCTACAAACTTAATGTAGTAATGAAACACGTGCAACTTCCCTTTCCTGTGGGGTTCCCCAAGGCTCTATACATGGTTCAATGCTTTTCTCAATATATGTACTCACTTTGTCACATTATCAAACAACACAGCCTTTCTTTTCACTTTAATGCTACCCAGAGCCTAATAACTACAACAAGCTAACTGACCTCAATAAAACAGAAGATCCTGGATGGCTGCAAATTTTCTCCAGCTCATTAAGCATAAATCTCATATTATTTGGATCACAGCATTTAACCTTGCAGCTTTCTCCTCATCTGGACACATTATGATCTTTTATAAAACCATATGCAATTCAATTTGGCAAATAAATAAGGCCATTAAATCAAGTTTCAATCAGCGCTGCACTGTTAGGAAGAGTCGCAGGAGACCCAGATGCAAGACGCTGCAGGCAACAGGAACTCAAAGAGTAAATCTTTATTCGAGACTCAGGAACAGGATACAGAAGTGCAGCTAGGCAAAAAAACAAACAGAACAAAACAGAAGATCCAACAAGACTGAACTGAAACAGAGGACTAGCATACTAACTAAACCAATGATGAGATGAGGTGGAAGTGGGTGGAGAAGCTCAGGTGAGGAGAGTGAGGTGATGAAACAGGAGAGTTTATTGGCTGGGTAAACAGACGGAGAAGGGCAGGGCTGATGAGACATACAACGCAGGTGTGTCGACGGGCAGAGAAAAGGAAAATCAGGCTGGGGAGGAGCAAAGGAACGTGAGAGGAAAAGCCACGGAAAACCAAAAACCCATCAAAACAATCCTCTAAATAATAAACCGACCTATATAATAACGCCACAGAATACACATGAATACAACTCAACTACACAAGCAACACTAAAGTCTCTCTTATCTGTAATAAACAGAAAACCAAAGTATTAGCTGACTAACTCATAAAGACAACTTAAATAATACCATGCCAGACAGTCTTTTAAAGATACAACTCAAATCAGCCTCCAACGCAGACCACTGTCACCATAACAGGGAGGAAAGGTGGAGGGTCTCAGGTGGACTGGAGAGATAAGAGTGTTGCTATAGAGAGGGGCTGAGGAGCAGATGGTGACATGCACCGTCTCCAAACTCAGATCAATTCTCTGAGTCTCTGACCTAGAAAATGTCAACCATGTCCTCCCTTAATTACCACAACTCTTTGTTTCTCTTTTGACATTACCAGGATTTCTTTTCTCCAATTTGGCAAGATTGAAAAATAAGGACCACATTACTGCTCGAACTTCTTTCATCATTAGTGGTTTACCATGTTCTTTTTTTGGCATTTTGTTATTCGACTCTTGTAACGACACACTTTAACTAAGGAAATGATTCTTTTGTAATAGCTGATCATGATAGTTTGCAGCAACAACAAGCTCTCTAGGTATAGTGGATCATATTTATCAGTGTAACAGGAATGGCTTTAATAACTGAAGAGTATTTTCTGATTGATGAATAAATACTTACGGATGATGATCAGTGAACACACAAACCAGTCTCTGGCTGACATGAGCGCTTTATTAACACAGAGAAAGGCAGCACAGAACAACTGGGTCAGGGTGACATCTCTTATCTCATCGCTAGGAGACCTTGAAAGTGTATTGTTTGTCATAAGACAAACCTCAGCTACCCAATATGACCTGGGAGGGCCAGCCATTAATAAACCAAAGCAATTGCTCTGTACATATGAACAATACAAAGAAGCAAAGATCAGCGGGGGGGGGGGAGGGGTTATAGCTCACAGGGCCACACAAGGTCAAACATCATTTAACCTAATTATAGTACATTATAATTTATAATCAAGGTTTAAATCTTGAAGAACAACATTCAGTATCAATGATGAATTGAGCTTTTTATTTGTGTGGAAATGTCACACAAAATTAATCATATAAAAAAAACTTCAAGTTTCAACCTTACCAACTAACATGTCACAGAATGGAAGACAGATTTATTTACATCTTAACTTAAACAATAAACAGCAGCATTCATCTCTCATGGATTTAAAATGAACAGTCTAGATTTCATTCATTATAGAAATCACAGTAATTATGTTAGCAAAGCATTCAATCAAATTTCAGTCACAGTGATCTTAGCTCTATGCTCAAGTACCTAAAGCATAAGGAAACCCTCTTGCGGTTCTCCTTTTTATGCAATGCCATCATGAATATTGGATATTGCATTAACACTATCACTTCCTGTGCCCACTATCTCCACTAGAGATGACCCATTAATTATATGTCACGTTGCTCTATATCATGTGTCAACTACACCATCTAAATTTCATGTTGGATGATGTTTGTCATATAAGGTTGACTTCCGCTTGCCAGTGGATGACACTGTGACTATGACTCAACATGGGCATGTAAATGTATTCAGGCCTGGATGCTTTTCCAGCTTGTGAAATTCTGGACAGATTGATAATTTAAACTCAAGTTGCACCAACTTCCTCTTTCACTTGCAAATTTTCTGCATCGCCATGGCAACAGCATTCATGGGAAACTCAACAGCTTCTCAATTTGGCATCCTGTAAGGTCATGACATTTCTTTAACCAGACCTTTTTAATCCTTAAGGAGAAGTTTTAAAAAGTTTCATAACTGTAAATTTCCTAAAATGGGGTGTTGTCACATGACCTATGACATCATTGTTTGAGGTATTGACTATCCCATTACAATTTAGTGTCACAATAGTTTGAGGTCTACAACAATCCCGACTATGACCTGCCAGGAATTGGGGGCGCTTTGGAGCCAACTAGACATTCATGAACCCAATTGCTGTATATTCTTGCAATGGTCACAGGTTCTGATGTGTGCGCCACATTTTGCTAGCACCTCAAACAGCATCCTATTCATAGCGAATTATGCACAGCCATAGCAACAGCATTTGATGAAAACTCTGGTTAACCTGCTAGGAGTAGTTTGTAAATGTAAGACTATTATTCAATGTTGACCTGGAAATGTCTTCAGATTGGGATATTTATCAAACATGTAAAATTTAGGAAAGACCTGAAGATATTGAGTCAACAAGTAACAACAGTCTCTTCGTAGCCACAGCAAACGGCATTTAGCGATAAATCACAAACTTAACAATATACAGCACCATCATCAACGTCTTAAGGCTTTTCTGACCAAATTTGAGGTGGATCTGATTCACCTGCTAGAGAGAGGCCATGAAAGTACAGCACCTCTTACTTCCTGTTGCCAGCAGGTGACGCTATGACTATGACTCAATAATGACAGGTAGGTTTGTTCAGGCTGGGACTCTTATCAAGCGTGATACATTTGGAGCAGATTGGATGATGTACATTTGAGCTACAACAACTTCCTCTATCATGGCGAAACATTGAAATTTGCTGTGTCAGCGCATCAGCACTTTTCTACGAAAACTCAGAAGCTTTGCATCGCACATCGCAAAGGTCTTTAGATGTCTCAGACAAAATGTGTAGTCCCTCTATTTAATTCTCTGAGAGGACTGTGTTAAAGTTCAATGCCTATAAATGGCAAAAAATTGCACAATAAATTCAAAAAGGGAGAGTTCTAGTTGGACTTAGGGTACGACTCCAAGAGGTTTTTTTGTAAGTCTGGAGACATCTACCAACTTTCATTCATTAATGTCAAATTTAATGGTTGGGGCTTTGACTTTGAAAATTATTAGGGGGCGCTAGCGAGCCAACTTGCCCAGCTAAACCCAAGATTAACACATCAAACAAAACATTTACTTGTTAATTTTATTTCAGGGTACTACTTCTCTCATGTAAAAACAATATTTTCTAATCATGTGTGACCCAACTATGCAGTGGAGGAAGAAATACTCAGATACTGGTATAAAAACACCAATGCTGCAATATAAAAATAGTCCATTACAAGTAAAAGTCCTGTATGAAAAATCCTACTCAAGTAAAAGTAATTAAGTAGTGGTAAAGTAGTGGCTTGGTCCCTCTGACTCATATTTGAGTCATTAGATGATTGATACTAAAGCATCAGTGAGTAAGCCATGGATGTACTGGATACAGCGTTGGAGGGGGGGCACAGAGCCAAAAAAACAACAAAAAACACTAACCAGATGAAAACATACTGCACACAATCACTCTATGTGTCGCCCCTGCTGTGTGCTCACTAGAGACTTCCGGCTGAGACAGCTAACTTCTGGTTTACCGCTCCAGCTACTGTAAGTTGAATGGGGATAAAAAAATGTACCTACACGGCTCCTATAGATTTACAAAGCGTCTGTTTCACAATATATTTCAGTCTATGGGAAAAAAGTCTTTTTGATACAGTGTGCATCACATGACGCTGTAATTACATGGTTTGGCTTCTATGTCAAATTTGCTTAAGAGACCGGTGCTGATCCTGTATCGAGTTCTCTTTGTACATCCATGGTGTAAGCAGCACGTTACTGCTGTAGCTGCTAGAGCTATTTGAACTACTTTATATACAGTTCACTAGTTTAGTCCAGTGACTCCCATCCTAGGGGTTGGGCCCCTTCAAAGGGTCACTAGATAAATCTCAGGGGTCATGTGATGATTAATGGGAGAAGAAAGAAGAAAGAAGTTCTGATACATCTGTTCCCTGTTTTTTCTCTGATCTTTGATTTTTTTATGAAATATTGAATCATTATTTAAATGAAACCATGTGACAAGTTTAGGGGGAAAACTCCCTATTTGGTGGAGCTGTTAACAACTCATAGACATCTGAAAT
Organism: Scomber japonicus; assembly: GCF_027409825.1. NCBI lineage: Eukaryota > Metazoa > Chordata > Actinopteri > Scombriformes > Scombridae > Scomber > Scomber japonicus. The sequence continues at coordinate 30,728,311 of NC_070580.1, read as the reverse complement.
GTGACCCCTATTTGTAAGATGCCAAAAGCCAAAAAAGTTGGAGACTACTGGTTTCATCTTTATCAATGTTGTTGATTATATTATCTGTATATTATAGTATTTTAATGTGTATATTAATTCATTGTTATATTATCTATTGTGTCAAATCTTCATCTGAAAAGTAACTAAAGCTGTCAAAAAATGTAGTGGAGTAGAATTAAATGAAAATACTAGGCAATCGATTAATCACATGATTGTCATGAGTTAACTCGTGATTTATCTCAAATTGATCACACATTTAAAAAAACATGGGAGTGGATACATATGGTTGCTTTATGCAAATGTAGTTTATTATTATTGAAACAGTCCAGAACAATGAAATACTGCATGCTCCAAAAATCTGCTGTCAGTTATGATATCAGTTAGGAACTAGTTACATTCACTCACCGGTTCGCACAGTCTCTCTCTTCCTTGCTCACGTGCTCACGCTCACACACACACACACATCTTTGTTGAGCAGGAGGAGGTCCCTCTGTATCAGCTGCTTGGCTAGTGACTGGTGTTTGAAACACTTTCTTTATCCATTTCTGCTTGTTATCCAAAACTACAGGCTGGGACAAGGGTCAAACAGAACGTGCACAGGTTAACCCTAAAACACTGGCTCAAACAACACCAGAGCTACAGCCATAACTAAAACCACAGTTTCCGTGTATATCACCATCAAGCTCTATTGTGGACAATGCCTTTACTTACTGTTTGTATTAATCATGTGTTATTTACAGTTTATAACGTGATGTAATATGTCTCTTTTTTATACTTGGCCAAGTTGTTGACCTGTTTGGGGACTGCGAATGAAAACTAGCCTCTTGGCTAACTCAGACACATTTACATTGCAGTGTGAACTAAAATGTTGATTGATGTGCTCTTTCCCTGCCCAATAAATCTTAACTGTGCCATGGGAGCGAAGACTGAAATATGCTGACCTAGCAGCACAGGCAGAACAACGAGGCTGGTGGACCAAGGTACTCCGGGTAGAGGTTGGCTGTAGAGGGTTTATAGCCACCTTAACATCTAAGCTAGCTCCTGAAGAGGATGAAAGTTAGAGACCAGGCCAACAAGCAGCCAGGTCACTGTCAGAGGTTGCAGAACGAAGTAGCAGCTGGATCTGGCTGCGAAATGACCAGCAAGAAGGGTGAATGCAGGGGTGAGCGCACCTGGGACCTGGGTATCGTCAAAAATGACCCAGTGATGTTGTTTACTTGCAATATCTTCGGAATGAAAAGTTATTTCATATTCCAGCTATTCCTCGAAAAACATGTTATTGATATAATGCTATTTACATTTTTAACTTGCCTTTTATACATTTTACAAAACTCTAGTTTTTGTATTACTACCCCAGCTTCCATAGGTGGGTCAAAAATGACCCGCATTCATTTACTATGGAATTTCATGGGAATCTTTGCTTCTTATCAACTATGACTGTCAGAAATATATATTGTGGACCACACAGATTATGTATACATGTTAAAAAAGTGAAAAATAAGAATATTTCAAACATCAAATCATTCTTGTGAGGACCAAACCATAATACAAATGATTATTCTTAACCAAAATGACAAAAAGTGGCATAAAAACACATTTATTCTAACGCGGGTCATTTTTGACCCACTTCCGGAAGAGTGTAGGGTCCAGTCCCTCGTGCATGTAAGGGTTAAAACTGGTCTAGCGCCGCCACTGCTTATGCCTGCTCCCCCACCCCCACTGCTCGGCTGGGCCCGCCCCCTCGCCTCTCTCCCCGGCAGCCTCCGCCTCTCTTCTCTGCTCTGCCATCCACACCGCTGTTGTTGCAGCCATTTTACCGTAGAGCGTCGGTACAGCGACGACCGGAGGATGCCGAGAGAGCACCGCTGAAAGGTAATCCCGCTTTTTTCCCTCTACTGTTGTTGTTGAGCAGCTCAGTTCCCGTCAGTATGACCCGTCATGTTTCCGACTCCGTAAACACGTCGGGGGTAATGTCCGGTGAGCTGAGGGCCGGGGCTGAGGCTGGCCGGAGCTGCTCAGGGTGCCTGAACAACTGTGAGCTGCTCCAGACAGAGGAAAGACTGCTGGGAGAGTGTTTGGCGAGCAGAAGCTGGTCGCTGGCACTTCACAAGTCCATGTGAAAAATGGCGTCGTGTTTCACTAAACCACTGAAAGTTGTAAATGAGCTTCTAAGCGGTGACTACGTGAATGTGTGTGTGTGTGTTTGGCTGCAGTTTAAAAGCTGAGATCTGAAGGTTTAGAGGAGTCTTACCGGCGCGTTCAGGCAGGGGGCGCTCGAGAGCTATTACGCGTCGTAGGTTAACGCACGTTTTGTTGGTCAACCCTTACTAGCTAGTCTGTTTCTGAGCTTTTCTGGTTAATGTTTTTTGAAAATGTAGTGGTCCCTGTGTCATTCTTCTATCAATTTGTACACACCATTTGACTTTCTTTGTTAGTTTTGTTTGTATCTGTAATTTTGAAGCGTAGCTGAAGGGCGACGTCCTGGATCCCCAAGTTTTTAAAGACACATTACTGAAATAAAATCACTATTTGGTGGTACTATTAACAACTCAGAGACCTTTAAAATAGAAATGCTTGAGTGAAGTACAACTGCATTCAAATTGTTTGACCAAACCACTGAAAGTTGTTGATGAGCTTCTAAGCGGTGACTGTGTGAATTTGTGTGTGTGTGTGTTTGACTGCAGTTTAAATATCTGTGATCTGAAGGTTTTCGTAGTCTTACCGCCGCCTTCAGACAGGTGGCGCTGTAATCTGAAAGTTTAGGAGTCTTACCGGCACGTTCAGGCAGGGGGCGCTAGAAAGTTATTACGCGTCGTAGGTTAACGCACGTTTTGTTGGTCAACCGTTACTGGCTAGTCTGTTTCTGAGCTTTTCTGATTAATGTTTTTTGGAAATGTAGTGATCCCATTGTTTGTGTCATTCTTCTATCAATTTGTACACACCATTTGACTTTCTTTGTTAGTTTTGTTTGTATCTGTAATTTTGAAGCGTAGCTGAAGGGCGACGTCCTGGATCCCCAAGTTTTTAAAGACACATTACTGAAATAAAATCACTATTTGGTGGTACTATTAACAACTCAGAGACCTTTAAAATAGACTGCATTCAAATTGTTTGACCAAACCACTGAAAGTTGTTGATGAGCTTCTAAGCGGTGACTATGTGAATGTGTGTGTGTGTGTGTGTGTGTGTGTGTTTGACTGCAGTTTTAATATCTGTGATCTGAAGGTTTTCGTAGTCTTACCGCCGCATTCAGGCAGGTGGCGCTGTGATCTGAAGGTTTTCGGAGTCTTACCGGCACGTTCAGGTAGGGGGCGCTAGAGAGCTATTACGCGTCGTAGGTTAACGCACGTTTTGTTGGTCAACCCTTACTGGCTAGTCTGTTTCTGAGCTTTTCTGATTAATGTTTTTTGGAAATGTAGTGATCCCTGTGTATCAATTTGTACACACCAGTTGACTTTCTTTGTTAGTTTTGTTTGTATCTGTAATTTTGAAGCGTAGCTGAAGGGCTACGTGTATAGAGTTGCGAAGTTGAAGGATCCTGGATCCTGAAGTTTCTTTTAAACACATTGAAATAAAATCACTATTTGGTAGTACTATTAACAACTTGGAGACATTTAAAATAGAAATGCTTGAGTGAAGTACAAGTACCTTCAAATTGTTTGACCAAACCACTGAAGGTTGTAAATTAGCTTCTAAGCGGTGACTATGTGAATTTGTGTGTGTGTGTGTGTGTTTGACCGCAGTTTTAATATCTGTGATCTGAAGGTTTTCGGAGTCTTACTGGCATGTTCAGGCAGGGGGCGCTAGAGAGCTATTACGCGTCGTAGGTTAAAGCACGTTTTGTTGGTCAACCCTTGGAGCTGGTGCTGGTTCGGAGCCAGAGCCTGACTAAGCACCGGTTCTTTGCTTTTCCACCGCCAAGGCTCCAGCCCCGAGCCTCAGAACAGGTGCCAGAGCAAGCACCAATTCTTTGCTGGTCTAAAGCAAGAACCGATTACGTCAGCGGACGGGGGCGGGGCTATCGGTTATTAGCCGGCTAGCAGGGTTAACATTTATTAGCCGGCTAACGGGGCTAACGTTCATTAGCTGACTAGCATTGCATTTACAGAGGGTTAAAGATTTCTTAATTAAAAGTACTATTTTTATCTTTTTTTTTTTTGCCAGAGCTGTCGTCGTCTTCTTTTTCTTCTTCGTTTCCGGCAGGCTAGATGCCTTGCGACGTGTTGCTGCCTCTCACTGGTGAATCATGGAAGTGCTTCAGAGGCGTGCGCTGGCTACGTTATACAGTGACGTAATCGCGTAGCTGCTTGCTGGTGGATAAGCAACAGGTTCGTAAGAGGTGCTTGGATTAGCACCAACTGAGCACTGGCTCTAGCACTAGCTCCGAACCAGCACTGGCTCCAGCTCGGTGGGCTGAATTTTTCTGATTTATGTTTTTTTTTAAATGTACTGATCCCATTGTTGGTGTCATTCTTCTATCAATTTGTACACACCAATCGACTCTCTTTGTTAGTTGCGAAGTTGAAGGATCCTGGATCCCGAAGTTTTTTAAAAACACATTACTTAAATAAAATCACTATCTGGTCGTACTATTAACAACTCGGAGACATTTAAAATAGAAATGCTTGAGTGAAGTACAAGTACATTCAAATTGTTTCACCAAACCACTAAAAGTTGTAGATGAGCTTCTAAGCGGTGACTATATGAATGTGTGTGTGTGTGTGTGTTTGGCTGCAGTTTAAAAGCTGTGATCTGAAGGTTTAGAGGAGTCTTACCGGCGTGTTCAGGCAGGGGGCGCTGGAGAGCTATTACGCGTCGTAGCTTTACGCACGTTTTGTAGGTCAACTCTTACTGGCTAGTCTGTTTCTGAGCTTTTCTGATTCATTTTTTTTTTTTTAATGTAGTGATCCCATTGTTGGTGTCATTCTTTTATCAGTTTGTACACACCAATTGACTTTCTTTGTTAGTTTTGTTTGTACCTGTAATTTTGAAGCGTAGCTGAAGGGCGACGTGTATAGAGTTGCGAAGTTGAAGGATCCTGGATCCCAACGTTTTTTTTAAAAACACATTGAAATAAAAACACAATTTGGTAGTACTATTAACAACTCAGAGACATTTAAAATAGAAATGCTTGAGTGAAGTACAAGTATATTCAAATTGTTTGACCGAACCACTGAAAGTTGTAAATGAACTTCTAAGCGGTGACTACGTGAATTTGTGTGTTTGGCTGCTGTTTTAATAGCTGCGATCTGAAGGTTTAGAGGAGTCTTACCGGTGCGTTCAGGCAGGGGGTGCTGGAGAGCTTAAAACGTGACATAGGTTTACTCACGTTTTGTAGGTCAACCCTTACTGGCTAGTCTGTTTCTGAGCTTTTTTGATTTTTGATTTTTTTTTTTTAAATGTAGTGATCCCATTGTAGATGCCATTGTTATATCAATTTAGTAAATACACCAATTGACCTGTTTTGTTGGTATCTGTTATTTCAAAGCGTAGTTGAATGGTTATATGGTAGACTATATTGGTATCAAAATTGAAACGTAGCGACTGCATTGTAGTGTCATGTAACAACGTCTGGTTCTTTGGTTGTTCACCAGGAGTCTTCAAAGCTGAGTGCAGTAGACTTTTATGGCCGGCAGCAAACCCTGAGACCAAATACATAGAGTAAGTCTATGAGATAACATTAAGCATTAGGTGTTTTTTTTTATACCCAAAAACTGGGAGTGGAAATACCCAACTCCTCCCATGGCCTCATGGTCTCATCTTTACTCTTCCAATGGCTATACCTCAAGTTTGTAGACACAGGTAATTTTTCCCTTGGTTTCCTCCTCCTTTCTCTGGAATTAGGCTGATCCCAACACCAATATCTCCATATCTCCTCAGCACTATTTTTTACAACAAGGTATTTTCCTCAGAAAATTAGCTTTCTGTTTTAAAACCGTTTCCTTCTTGATACATCCCGTTATATTTGATTTCTCTTTTTACGTCCATAGGGTTTACAGTACAGTAAATTAAATTGATAAGTGCACCTTCAATCAGCTGGTGTGGAATAACATACATTTCCAATCACTTATCATGATCCCTTGACATTTGATTAACATTTAGCAAATACAACAACCATTATCAGTACCTACTTATCTTCATTTTACTCAACAGTAGGTTTCATGTGTAAAATCTAAATCTGAAAGGTAACTAGCATTGAAAGCTGCAGGAAGTGATGAACAATCCCTCGCATTGTGGAGGTTGGCTGACACAACTCTGGGCAATATATGATTTCCTGTGTGCAGTACGTGGCGCTGGAGATGACATATTGGAAATTATGTATATATCGTATATTATTCATTGAGTAAAATGTTAATCTGAAAAGTAAATAATAATTAAAGCTGCAGGCAGTGGTGAACAGGCCATCACATCTTGTGCATGTTGGAGGTAGCGGCAGCCATGGTATCTCTACTGGAGATCAGCTGAATTTTTAGGATTATCGTACACTGTGTAGATAGGTTATATATTATTTCTTGTGTTCAGTACGTGCCACTGGAGATGACATTAGAAATTGTGTATATGTTGGAAGAATTGTGTGTCATTTAGGCTTCACTTCCTGTCACTCATAGGTAATACTTAATAAGTGAAGTAACAGTAATATGCTTAGAGGAGGGGAACTGACATGGACATATCATTTCATGCATATTGGACATTGCTTGTAGGGTGATAACTATCATTTCCTCTGTACACTATGTAGTGCTAGAAAACATTCAATAATTATGTCATGTTACTGTATGTGTTGACCACACCATGTTAAATTACATGTAAATCAGGTGACGATTTCCTGATGAGGCTGTTGCCAGTAGGTGGTGCTTTACAAGTGGGTCAGTAATGGAGCAATGTATTTTGTGGAGGTCTCCTGACATGCATACGCATTTTCATGAATATCAAATGTTGCATTTGGAGGTAATTGTCACTTCTTGTGTCCACTATGTGGAGCTAGAGAACACTCATTAATTGTACATCATGTTGCTGTATATTACACAACACCGCCATGTAAATTTCATGTAATTTGGATGATTTTCTCTTGTCAGCAAGTGGCACTTTGACTATGACCCAATATTGACATTTAAATGGTTCAGGCCTGGATTCTTATCATGAATGAGAAATTTAGGGCAGATTGGACCATGTTAAGTGGAATTACGACAACTTCCTGTTTCATGTTTAGGACAAAATTGACTAGCACGTTATGGCATTTCATGAAAACTCAAAAGTTTTGCAATCTAGCATCATAAAGATCTTTAGTTGTCACTTACCAAATGTTACGTCATTTGGATACATTTTCTAGGAGGAGTTTGTTAGAGCACAATGCCCCTCAATGGCTTTGTGAAAAAATGGCTGGCTTTCTGTTGGACCTGCATTTGGGGGCACTATGGAGTTAATTACAGAACTTGGCAGTTTTCACCAGTTCTGATGCATGTGTCAATTTTGTTGAGTTTCTGAGTATCCTGAGCCCTCTAAAATGAAATGGTATACTAGAATAATGATAATATCAAAGAAAAATAAAAGTGCGAAGAGCTGTTGAGCCTGGTACGTTTGTGCAGAGGGCCTAACCAAAGCTGTTCAGGAACTGTTTGCGGAGCAGTAAGTACAATATTTCCCTCTGAAATGTAGTAGGGTTTGAATATAAAGTAGGGACTGATCATTAAAACTGAATAATTATTTGCATGGACTAACTTCAACCTTTTTGCTGTGATCTTTTTTTTTTTAATTGAAAAACTTTAATCAAGAGTTGAGCTGTGTAGTTTAGTATGAAGGGTTCATTAACTTGTTCATCACTAGAGCCTGCCTCGCCTGCAGGTGCATGCCTGTCACTCCAAAAGTAAACGCATCACAGAGTATTTAGACACTGAAGAAAATGGTCACATGACATACTTTTTTGTTTAGAAGAAGCTTGGCTAGTAAGTTAGAATAACAATTTCTAGCTGAACTTAACATAGACACCAAGATACTAACTATGGGAGTAGGAAAAAGCAGATTCCTAGGAATGAAGAGATTAACAGCTACTAGTGAACAATTTTCAATTTCAGCCCATAGGGGGAGCTCTAAGTTTTTGTGAATCACGTCGATCTTGTGTTGAAGTAGAACCTGACACGCAAGTGAATTGTTATTCCTGCCCTTGCCTACTTTGGTTCTGTAGTAAGTTAGCCTGCTAGCCAGCTGACTGGAGGGACAAAGCCACACAAAAGTCAAGCATGGAAAAACTTCAGTAAGGTAAAAGATAATCTTGTCAGGTGTGAAATATGTGGGACAGAGTTGAGCTATCGTGGTTTCATAAAGACAAATCTGAAAAAGCTGCTGTCTGCTGTGATGGTTACTGAAGGAAATGGACTTAATGGTAATTTGGTTAATTGTCGGCTACACCCACCAGTTAACTGACCATAATATACAATGGGCTCATGCACATCCCAAGAATAAAGTAGCATAAATTAGAAATTCTCATGTACAAGTACCTCAAAACTGTAATGTAGCAATCCCATGGTAGGTTTCATTATTCTATCAATTCCGTAAACATATTTGTTTTGTCTTTATCTGTAATTTGAAAGTATAATTGAAAGGTGTATGAGAACAGTTATAAGGTTTATTTGTGAAAATAATTCTTCAATTGAATTGCTATGATTATAGTGTTACAAAGTGTGAGGGACCCACCGATTCCCATGTGAAGTATTTTTCCCCATTTCAAACATATCTTTAAACAATCTCCTCAGTGTTACCAAATGTAAAAACTTGGGACATTCCTTGATAATGTAACGATCCTAATGGTTTATAGTATAACCACCGGTTTCTATTATGTTTCTGAGAAATAATGTTTTGGCATGGTGAATGTTGTTGCTATGGAGAAGAGGCTCAGGGTACGAATCATCATGCTTTGTTGCTGAACTCGTAAACAAAACATTATGCCGTAGTTGCTGATTTCACTCAAATTTAAATTAAAAGTTCATTGACTCACCCTGTAAATTGTTAAATCATGTTTCTCAGTGCCCAGCTGTTTCTTGCTTAAAAACACAGTGAGAATTCTTAACTTCTACCCCAATTTTTTTACATACAGAGTATATTGTAAAGAAATAATCCATAATGTATAATGATACCTGTAAGTAAAAAAGAAAAAAACATTTTTTATTTTGAAGAGCAGGATATAGTCAAATAGTGTACAGTGTATACAGACACAAACACTGGTGAGCCTCACCTAGTAGAGGTGCTTGCTCAGCTACAACACAGGTACCACACAGAAACTTTTACAAAGGCCCATGAATGTGCTTCTAGAGACAAAGCTCCAGCAGACTCTCTGTGTTTCCAGCAGGTGTTGCATTGGATGTATACGTACTCCGTATTAAATATGCTCTTTATTAACCTAAAAACTCAAATATCAATTAAAAGTCTTACGTAATGTTTTAATGATAATTTTCTGTTGTCTTATGATCTGCCTTTAATTAAATACATATATAATTACTTATTAACTAAAGGAAGTAAAACTTTTTTTTAACGTGTAGTCTGGAATTCCCCAGTTATAAGGGTGTCAAAAGTTCAGATCTGACTATGACTGGACGGAGGGTGTGTGTGACATCATTAGTTCCAGAATGAAAGCTTCTTTTTAGAGAAGTACTGTAAAAACGGTTATGTAAGACACATTTTTTGATACAATTTTTTTTCATTTAAAGACTGTTGTGTCATATGCACCAGTAAAATGCAGAGAGAGGTTGGATCTGGTTAAAGGTCAATAATAACTATAAAGATAACAATGTGAGCATCCACACTTATGAACTATAACATCCTGTAAACAGCAGTCAGGCAAACACTGCGCAATCCAGCTGTGTCTGCAATAAATTGATAAAGTTTTGTAACTTGTATAAACGCATGTGTTTATAAATGAATAGCTACATTTCTTTGTTGTCATCTACAATTACTGTTCATCTGACAGTCTGTTCAGCACTTCCATTACCCCTTTTCCACCGAGCTGGAGCCAGTGCTGGTTCGGAGCTAGTGCTAGAGCCAGTGCTCAGTTGGTCCTAATCCATGCACCTCTTACGAACCTGTTGTTTTTCCACCAGCAAGGAGCCACGGGATTACGTCACTGTGTAACATAGCCAGCGTGCGCCTTTGAAGCACTTCCATGATTCATCAGTGAGAGGCAGCAAAATGGCGCAAGGCATCTAGCCTGCCGGAAACGAGAAGACGACAGCTCTGGCAAAAAAATAATAAAAATAGTACTTTTAATCAACAAATCTTTAACCCTCTGTAAATGCCACGCTGGTCAGCTAATGAACGTTAACCCTGCTAGTCTGCTAATAAACGTTAGCCCCGCTAGCCAGCTAATAAACGTTAACCCCACTAGTCGGCTAATAAATGTTAACCCCACCCCCAGTCCGCTGACGTAATCGGTTCTTGCTTTAGACCAGCAAAGAGTTGGTGCTTGGTCTGGCACCCGTTCTGAGGCTCCGGGCTGGAGCTTTGGCGGTGGAAAAGCAAAGAACCGGTACTTAGTCAGGCTCTGGCTCTGGCTCCAAACCAGCACCAGCTCCAGCTCGGTGGAAAAGGGGTATATGAGGAGGTGGAGTGTAGTGGCAAGTCAAAGCTAAAGTTCTAAGCAGTCCTTTGTTTAAAAAAAAAAGTATTGAAATTTGGCGCCAGTGTATCCTTTTTGTTGTTGTTGTCCCATCCTTGGAACATTTGCGCTGTTTATGAGAAATGTTAGCAAACTGCCAGATAGTCTAAAACTGAGGATTAGGGTTTGTGAGCTAGTTAACTCAGTAAGCATGCTTTTCCCCTCTTCAATAATAATTTATTGATTGAAATGATGTAGGATCCTGAGAACAAAATGTCGTACAGTACAGAAAAAGCCGAAAGAAGCTTGAAGAGCCATTTTGACTGACCAGTGCGAGTATGTTTCTGACTGGCTAGCATGTAAGCAGTTAGTGCCCCAGGTATAGTAGTTCCAGGCATGCGAGTAGTGTTAGATCACCAAGCTTCTAACACAGCCCATTTCCCAAAGACAAAAGGATGAATTTTGCTGTACTACTTTCTAGGTTATTCTTGTCGTTGTAAGGGAATTGCAATTGAGCTGAAAAAACAAAAAGTCACACCAGAAATTAATGTCTTGGTCTCAGCTATTTAATAAACAAATTAAAGGGTATATACCTGTAAGTTATGAGGTCCATCCACCACAGTTGCACAAAATACTGTGAGAATCACTGTTGTCCAATGCTGAACAATCAATAATGATGCAGTCAGCCTCTGATTATATATCAGGACTCTTAACAAGAGTCTTAAGATTTCTGACAGGTATGGAGCTTTCCACCATCACCCACCCAAGGCAGCAGGGAATAGATGGTTCTAGTGGCAAAAAATTAATTTAGATCACGTTCTCTGTACTGTTCTGTTGAGATGAGTCGACGAATTGACAGTCTTTCTTCATGACCTTCTCCTTCAAAGAGCCAGCAGAGACTTGTTCCTGGCAGAAAATAGTCAATTTGTTTTTTCTTGATCGATCTGACAAGGTGGATACGTCTTTCCCGCCCATTGACTTCAAGAATTTTGGGGATCTTGCTCTATCTTTCTCATTATGTGTGAAAGACAGTTTGGCTGCGCTAGTGTGAGTAATGTGCCCAAGTAATGGGTAATATGGGTCAAGCACTATTGGGGGTTCATTGATGGCTTGAAAGAGAGGAACATTCGTGGTAATCATGGTATAGCCATTATGTATTTGGATAATTTATTGGTGGTGATTTGAAAGCTTCCTGTGTCCCCTTGTGGCAACATTTGCTCCAGTTTGTTTACCATGTAGATGGTACTGTAACTGCATTGGCTATCTTGTTGAACAGTATGCTATAGCAGACAATTAGAATATGCTCAAGGTTTAGAAACATCCTGCAGATGAATTGCCCCAAAGCTCTGAGCTTTTTTTAAAAATGGCTTAAATATGGTAGGAGGAAGCTTGTTGGTCTCACCAGGGTTATAAATCTGGCCTTGATGTGGTCAAACATGTAAGGTTTGATAGAAAGATAATTTCATATTGGACAATTCTACATAACATTGTTCCCAGAATAGTATTTCTGGGCGTGAAATGGTAGCCATCTTGAGAAAGTGGCAGCCATCTTAATTTTTGCATGGCTAATGGGCTTAATCAAAAGAACAATCCCAAAGGAGAACTTGTGCCAATTTTGGTACTTCTTTCCACTTGTGAAATATTCTCCTGCTATAATGCAATTAACTACTACACTATAAGCATAAAATGCAATAAAAATCATTGTCCAGGAGCGCCCTGGTGGTTACTACGAATGCCACATATTCGCAGTGTCCTTGGTGCGAATTCAGCCAAGGACCCATGCTCATGGTCATTCACCCTCTCTCTCCCTGTTTCCTGTCTGCCTCTATGCCAGCTACTGACTGAATAAAGGAAAAGAAAATCCCCAAAATAAACCTTTTTTAAAAAAAACCCAACTTGTCCAGGTCATAGCTGTCACTTTTTTCTTCTTGAACAACTCTTGTGTGGCTTCCGCAGTGTGTTTGGGGTCATCGTCATGTTGGAAAATTCCCCTCCTGCCAAGCTCCCTCAGAGTGGGAGTCATCCTTTCATTCATTATTTGGGTATACAAACTTGCATTCATAGTGCTGTCTATAAATGTCATCTCCCTACACCTTTTGCATTCGTGCTGTCCCGTATCAGCACAGTCCCACCTCCATGTTTCATGGTCAGCACTGTGCAGTCACTGTGGTAGTCCTGGTCAAATCCATGTCAAACATGGTGGACCCCATCTGATCCAAACAAGTTTATTTTGCTTTCACCTAATTAAAGATTGTGCTGCCACTAGTCATCAGGCCTCTTTTCACATACTTTGGCAAAGTTGATTTTTTGCAGTTTTGTATCATTGGTGGGAACATGATCCTACCTCGATCTGACCCAACTGCTAGGTGTACACCGCAAGTTTGAGCAAAATGGCTCCTGTAGTCAGGTGTGCTGTGCATGCTTGGATGTGGACGAATACATTTAAGAGTTGCTAACAACTAACTAGATAATGAAACAAGGTCAGACCTGAACTTACTACCTTGTATTTGAGCAGTGGACCTCCTTCAGAACCTCCTTCCTGTGTTTATGTTCTTGCTCCTGCCCTAGACACATCTGACCAATGAGTGAACGTGGCTTCATGTGGTTTGTGTTTCTGCATTTGGACTCTCCTGGATTTTTCTGTGCCAAAAGAAACTGAACCAAAGGGGAAAATTTATTAAATTTACCAAGTCACCAACTGTTTTGTACCAGAGCAAATGAACTACAGGTGTAAAAACATCTTAGTCTTAATTGGAAGTCACAAGTGTAATCATGAGTGGTCACAGGTTTACTCACTTTTTTTTAGGTCTGTATTTTCAATTTAGTCAATCTAACCTGTTTCTTTGTAATTTTAATACAATTTTGAATCCTAAGTATTTTAATGATACTGCATAGGGGTGTACTCAGTTTTGTTTTATACTGTATGTTTTGAACTTATCAACCATATCAATATTGATCGATCAAGGCTCCCAGTCTCAAGTAAGCTTGCCTGTTTCAGTACATGCAGATTCCCCTCCCCTGCTATGGTGGGGCAGGTATGAAACAGAGTTGACAAATGCAAACACTGTTGCTCCACTCTTCCGTGGAGCTATTGTTGATTATTGTCAACTATTGTTGTCCGGTAAACTTCTGCTATCAGGTGAAGGCAGTTTAGCCGGATGTGGTCCTGTCAGGTCGGAGTTGGTGTGGTTTAAATGGATATACATTTTCTAGATGGATTTCCAGTTAGTGTTAGCCTCAGTCTTTTAGCATGAGATTATGTATGTAGCCATATTTTTTGTTTAATTTGTCACTGTAATGATTCTTATTAATACATTGTGGCATATGCACCAAAATTATCCAGAATGACTATTTTTCTTCTGCAGTCCCTGAACAGATGGTGCACAGTCCCCCCTAAAGGCGAGCTCATTTGCTTTCATTTGCATACAGCTGTGGACTTGCATGCAGTTCCACATACACTCCAATAGAGGGTCTGCAGACTAGTGTGCACACTAGTGAATGAGGTTGCAGTGATAACTTTGTGAATATTACAATTTGCTGTGCAGTATTTTTCAGATAAAATTAAAACACAACAATCTGTCGCTCCAATCAGACTCACTGGATCATATTTCATTGTCTCTTTGGTGCTTTAAACTGAATAGTCATGTAATAAAATATCTGGCATGACAGCTCAGTGGAAATTACTCATGTTTGTCTCTATACAGTGAACATGCAGACCATATGTGTTTTTATCACGTGTCTAAACAGTGCTGCAAAATTGTTGCTAGCTTGAGACATGGCGAGGCGAACTAATTTTATTTACTCTCCTGCCAACTTCTTTGATATTAAGGTTGATATAGTGAAGTACATTATATACCGAAATGAATACGATATATGACGCTAAAAGGTAATGTATTATTTCGGCCAGTAAAAAATATGCTTTGACTGGTGGAATTTTTTTTGCAGGTGAGTCCAAATTGTCCATTTTGGACACTGCTTCCAGCCTTTTAAGTTTACATTATTCTTCATCAGCCCTGAATATCTTGTTAAACCCAGAATACAGCATGTGTTGTCTGTACTGCCACAGAAGAGACACACCATTGTTGATGGGAACCGGAAACTCTCCGCAGGCATTTCCGAAGACTTGCTAATGTCACCAGCAGCTACATACCAGAGGCACAAACTGGGGCCATGATTAGCTTGTTATGCTTTTTACACTTGGAAGGGTAACTGCTGTCATAGCTTGGAGGCAACGAAAGAATACGAAATAAACCACGGAGTCTTGGATATTACGTCACTTTTACAGTTTTGATTTCCAAAGACTGAATTTGGCTGGTCACATGTCATGCTTTTGTAAACTTAAGTGCCTGCTCTGGCGCATCAAATCAAGCGCTCCCTATTCACCAGTTAAGCAACCAATCACAAGCGTTTGTGTCTGCTCGCTCTGATTAATTGCACTGTAACCACACAGCTGCAGCCTGCAGATACATTTTCACTCTGAATGCAACCTGGTAGAGAAATGAAATGGGAAGTAAGAGTTGCTGATAATTTGGTTTCATTTGTGGTCTAGTTGTAGTAATATTGTGCTGTAAAACATGCCTACATTTAATGAGAAGAATGAGTTGTTTTGTGGGGGGTTTTGTCAGTGCTGTTTGTGGTGTGAAGTATGTTCTTTGTTGTGGTTTGGTGACGTATTCAGGATGGAAATTGTGTCGCTGATTTAAGTTTTCGTATATTTACAAAATGTGTTAGGCTTAAACACACCAAGAGCTGCCTTTTGATCTAATCAAACTTTAAATAATCTATTGTACTTCTGATCAAGTACAACTTTGACAGAAAATATAGGTGGTAGCTAGTTATCATGGCTAGCATTGTTAGCATGGCCATGCTGTATTGTGTGTAACCCAAAGACTGTATAAAATAAGATGTAGCAGCAGGGTCTCTGGATTAACAGCACTGTGGTGGGCAGGTGACAGTGTTTGTCTTTCTGAAAGATAAAATCACACAGCTAACTGTTAGCCTTGCATGCTAAGCCTAAGGTCTTATCTGTAATAACAACATAGGTGTTACCTTGTTATTAGGCCATCACCCAGTTGGTGTGCTGAATGATTGAGAACAATATGCTGCCAATCATAGGAGGGTGAGGGATTGAAAGAGCTGATGGGTGTTGATCTATCCAAAGTAAAATTAAACAAAACTGACCTAGCTTTGCCTTTTTACAGCCAACAAAGCGGTCCATATATCTACTTGCGCTTTACTCTGCTTGACTCAAAATGTATTTTTATGTTTCAAGTGTGTTCTCTTCCGTTTTACACATGTAGCTACAGTGACGTGGCACTTTGGCTTTGAGTGCTGCCAAAAAGCATGTGACCTACGCTTAATACTGTGCCTGATTACCTGCTGTGTGTAAATACAGAAGACACTGTGCACGTAAAATGTTCAGCACCAATAATGACCTCCATAGCCTCGGAAATTAATCCAGGCAGGCTGTCATTGAGCTGTCAATCAGGAACACCCACCAGCCTTCACCCTTCACCCATTCCCCCCTCCGTTCTTCAAAGCGAAGAAACTGCTAATGTAGAGACTCCCTGTGAGCATCGTACAGTCATGGTGAATCATGGGAAGCCGACTGCGGCTCTCTGTTTGGCTTGCCCTCTCTGTCTTCCTCTATCCTTGTTTTTCTCTTCCTTCTCTTCCTGTCCTCCATTCTCTGCTTTTTAATCTCTCTCCTTCTTCTTCCACTCTTCTTTTCTCTGCACATTATTCTTTTTTTTCAACCTTCGACTAGCAATAGAAAATGTACCTTTTCAAATAAGTCTCTTAATTTATGTTTTCAACATTGTTGCAGATCAGGTTCCAGGTATGCCAGAAATTTGGGGAATCAGTCACTCTGTCTATCTCAAACTGCATCTCAAAAAAAATGGAGCTCTGTCTGAAATCTTTCCTTTGTCCATTCATACACTACTCCTATTTAATAAAAACTCAATAGATGATTGAAGACGGATGACATAATGGCTCCCCAAAACTGAAGCCAAAATACCTTTACCGTCCCCTGGTGGCTGGCTGCAGTACAGGTCATAAGTCATCACAAGTCCGGCCCCCTCAATGTTAGCGGATGGGACATGAGCCAAACACATTAAATCAATTCATGAATTAATAATTAAATCAATTCAAACTGTATTAACCAAAAGTGCAGAAGACGAGAGACATGCAGTGTAACATCAGTAAATGTACTTTGTGTTATGTGGTACATCACTTTGCTGCCACACTACATGTTTAGTCTGATCTTGTTTATGTCCTCTAGTGAAGTCGTAAGTTGTGTAGCTGTTTGCTTTGTTTTGCTTTGTTGGATTTTGTTGAATAACAGGAGTCAGAGCTCTGCACATTTAAATTCAGTCATGAGTGAACATAGATCACGTCAGTAGATAAAGGGTTTTATTATGTATTTCAGAAATCCCCAATGATTAACATACTATTGATTGTTAATGTGGCCGACTACCAATTAAGGAAACTACACAGTGCTAAACATTTTCATTCCTATTCATCATTAACAACCATAGAGGCGTATAAAATGTGGTGCAATGCATTGTGGGATTGTTAGCCAGAAGAAGTATACATGCCATGAACCTGTCCTGCTCTGCCTCTGATCAGCTTACCCTGATATTCTTACTCTAACCAATCTCACTTTTCATGCGTAAACGTAACCAAGCCAACCAACGAAGCCAACAAGTACTAGCCAGTCTGAGGCAGAATAGAGTCATGACTTTACCATCCTAGGATAAAACAAATTGGCACCATGGACACTTTCCTGGACGCAGGAACTCTTTGTTCTATTGTTGAATTTTAATATCATTGGTGCATTTTTAAACTTTTTTGATATCTTTCAAAATATGCTGAGACTGTAGCTGTTGTCTTCTTTATTGTTTACAGTTACCATGGTAATACGGCCCATTGCAGCATTAGTGGATAAGGCGATGTTTACTTGATCCAGACTGTGATTGTTCACACTCTGCTGTCTAAACTGAGCCGCTCCCTCTGTCCTTCTTACTCACTCACTTGGCATTATTTCAACTACTACCTGTTTATTTAGGAGCTGATTCACTCATTTGTTCACTGATCTGTCTGGTTTAGATTGAAAAGAGTTGCAAAAATGATAACACCACACAGGGATGAAAACTAGCCTCTTGGCTACCTCTGTCACATTTACATTGCGGTGTAAACTATTGTGTTGATTGATGTGTACAGTCCCTGCCAAATAATTATTCAATAAAATAAACAGTCATTATTTTAGCTAATAATATTTAAAGGAAGCATTGACTGCTGATGCTATCCTATACTGGTGGCAACACTTAAGACAGTTGACTGAAAGTAACAGTGTAACATCCACAGCCCTTGATAATATGACTTTAGACGGTAACTTATCTATTTATAAATGCCCGTCTTGTTCCAGCTGTTTTGTTGTTTCTCCTTGTCTAATTTTCAGTGGGATTGTAGATGAGTTAAGTCAATAAGTCATTACTTTCTTCTTCTAATAAGAAATGTATGTATTCATTCATCTACTTTGTTGTTTAGTTTTTATTTAATTGATGAAAAAATGAAATACATTTTGGCTGGGGCTTGATGATATAGACAAAATCTGTTATATTTTTTTACCAAATACCTCAATATCGATAATGTGATTTTGTGATAATATGGTGGTGACTATTGGTGCTTTTTTGAAATATTTACATCAAATTTTTGATAAAGTAATAGATCAAATAATAGAACAACTAGTGTGGGATATTTTTTCTTTTAGCTATCCTGTGACAATCAATCAATATGAATGTGTAAAGGTTAACACTTATGACTGTTATAAACTAATAAAGATGATACTCGTGGTTAAATCAGTAATGGTATGATGATCATGTTGTTGATAATCATGACTAATAATCATTAATGTGCCATTTATTTTTATTTTAGCAGTAGATCATTATGGGAGAATGTAAAGTTGGAGGAACTAAAAAAAACGCTCCACAACGGGAGGAGCTGAATTGGGTATACTGACTGTGCTTTCAGTCTTTCAGCTTCGGTTTACTTGGGTTATACTTGATACAAAATAAAACTGATTGCATTGAACTCTGCCTGATTCAGTGTTTCCATGATTGTTGGAGTGCTTTTCTCTGTTGTGGAAAAACCTCAAGTTTTATTAGTCCGGCTGAAGGATTTTTTCCATGACCTTAATTTTCTGAATTTATCTGACTGTTTTATCACTTTGCTTTAATGCAGCCTTTAAAACCAGGAAAATACAACACTTAATGCCATATCTTCATATTTGATATCCAATATCTAAGACAATTTCTAGTCTCATATCATAATATCAATAGGCCTGTCTCATTGTTGGACGACATATTGACATAAGAAATAATTCCGATAAACGATATTGTCATTTGAAAATCATTTTATACCACTGATATAATGATAATATTTCAGGGGGTTTGGATTGGAGAGTCGGTGCTACACCTCTGTAAAACCAGACTGTATAAAAGAAATGGACGCAACATCCGTGACGTCACCCATTGGTTTGTGGACTGCTGCTCGGAAATCAATAGTTCCGAATCTAGGCACCGCCATCTTGAAAATTTCAGGTGCATGCTGGGAAAAATGAAAACACGGATTCTACTTATATGGGCATGAGGTAGGGCCATGGGTGGAGCGGGGAGGTTGCGATAGGTTGCGAGGGCTGGATCTCGATGACATTGGGCAATCAACCTGTCAATCAGGACGTAGTCACGCCCTAATGCATACCCTGCTTTATCGTCAAATATAAAATCAGGGAGGCCAAAATGTCACAAATGAACATCATACTGCATTGAAGAAGGCTTTAAACTAGCGATTGAGACCATAAACACATTTTGAAAACGTTTACTGAGGTTAGAAATCAAGTGAGAAGTTGGTGAATTCTCCATTGACTTGTATAGAGACGGAAGTCCTTTTGACACCAAAACGGTCGCCCCCTGGTGGCCTTTTGATAGAATGCAGTTCTAAGTTACTTCTGCGTTGGCCTCATTTCAGAGGACCAGAACTCCCCGCCTGTGTAAAACACAGACTGCCATTATGGGCCGGGATAGAGTTATTTACTTTTAATTCCATATAAGCGGCGCTGCTCCTTTCTGCAGTCTCCACTCAGGACGTACACAGTGAGGAATGGAGGCAACTACTCACTTAGCCAATGTGACATGAATTGATTCTTAGCTGCTAATGTGAAGTGTGGCAATGCTGAGGTTAAAAAATGATCAAGATCATGTCCATATATCATACGATAAGTCGATATATAGACATGATGATGCTGATAATTACGTTATTGTAGGATTAGTCAAAAACTTAATTATTGCGACAGGCAGAATGTCATTATAATAATATACTGTCCAGCTCTAATTTTGGCAGTTATTTTTATTCAGTGTTTTTCAGGTTTCCATTGTAGAAAAGAGGTCAGCTACTATTTTCTGTTATTCTTTCTGGTTGATTAAATTAACACAGTTGACAAAGTCCACCTGGTCGGCCTACCTAATTTACATTATGAGATCTGTTCACCATGTTGGCAGAATGGAGATAACAAGATTTACTTATTAATATCTGATGTAAATGAAAAAGACTCATGGTCAGATGCCACCAGATACGGATCACATGTTGATTCCTGGTGCAGACGGGATCTGAACGAGAGGCCGCTGCTGTTTACAGATGAACTGATGTGAACCTGCTGTCTGTCTGTCTGGCAGCAGTTAAACTCTCAGTCTGTGCTGCGTCTGATCAGCGGGCCTGATAGTGTGCATGTTCGACTGCAGAGTAGCCACAGATTTTCTTGCACTGCTCTGTTTCCTGCACCATTTAGACAGTAACATTAATAAATTATGAATGACTCATATACTCTGGTAGGGGGTTAAATAGAGCAGTGGTTACCTGATAGAGAAACCATCTCATTCCTTGTCTGCAGTTTTGATGAAAGGTAAACAGAACATGGCTTGTAATACTAGATCACATCTGGGGTGGAAAATTACCAACAGCCACCAGACCCTGCAGTCATGAAGCTGAGGACTTTCGCTTTTTCTACCAGGCAGTTAATTAGCATCTCAGGGTTTACTGGTATTCTAAAGGGACATTTCATCCAGATTCCAGGTTTTCCTTGTTTTCCTACTTCACAGTTTTCTAGTTTTTATCACATCACAAGTAAATTGTCTCCTTGACTTCTGTTAATCCTCTGTAAATATCTGAAAACAAACACGTCTTAATTTCAGTTCTCTCAATCAACCAATTAACTGTTGGGTTAGGGCTAAGCAATATATCCATATTATATCGTTATATAGATATGAGATTACATATCGTCCCAGAATTTCAATATCGTAATATCGTGTTACAGAATAAAGGTGGACTTATGCTTCTGTGTTGGAGCGACGGCGCCGTCGTTGTCCTTTCGAGGTTCTGCGTCGAGGGAACGTGTTGCTAGGGTGTGTGTGTGTGTGTGTGTGTGTGTGTGGTTTCAGAGGACTCTATCTGTATCCTTGTTTATCTTCCGGTCACAGTAGCATGTAGCATTGTGCTATGTGCACTAATAACAGAAAACACATACCTTCTGTTCATTATTAATAAATGAAGCAACTGCTGGAGGAACTGACGCTTTGACCGGACCAATCACAGCCCTTGCGGTCCGCGTTGCCGTGACACGTAGTTAGGATTTTTTGGAAGTGCATGTCAGGTTACGGCGTAGGGGTCCGCGTCGACGCAGAGGGCTACACGTAGCTACCTCGTCGGCCCGACACAGAAACATAAATCAGCCTTTAGTGTTTCTTTTCCTGGTTTTTAAAGGCTGCATTTCTGTAAAATTATGTAATTTTCTGAACTTACCATGATAAAAATCATAAAGATAATGTTGGTATTTTCCCTACTGCAAGTGTCCACCAGGTTAACTTATCCTCTGCCTTTTTCTTTTTTTTTGGTGGAAAAGGATCTCAGTATGTCGTTTAACCTGTTCCACTGGTCCTGGTTGCCATGACAGCTAACAAGGCTCGATTAGATGAATTGTATGAAGGTGTGGAGTCGGTGCAGCGCTGACAGAAGGTCACTGTGGCTCCTGCTCATCAGCTTGGCATAACGAGCCAGCTGGGGTCGTTCTCGGCAGATGTGGAGCTTTACGGCTTCTCTGTATTCGCTGTGGTACTGTATGCTGGTGTGGCGAGGTGTCTGGTTACACTGCCACTGACAGTAAACCAGTTTCTCCCCTGAGCATTGATCCACCTATTAAAAACCTCCAGCCTGTGTGTCTACAGCAGTTCACCTTCATGTTAACATTTTATATTTGGGCGTCTGAGATCATTTCTGGATCACTGATACATTGAACAAGCAGTTATGGAGGGCAGGGGTGAGAAGGTTGCTGTACCCAGAATAAGCAGAAATGATCTTCATAATGACTAAACAAGTCCCTCTGAAGATGTCACCATGGGCTCTAAGAATTAAATAACAGGAATTTTTCACTATTTTCTGACATTTATAAACAGAACAAATCTATTAACCGATAATGGCATTACTTGTTAGTTGCTCATTACTGAAAAGAAATAATTATTAATTATTAATTAATAATTATGTAATTTGAATGTAGGTACAACAGTTTTTGTCTCTTGTTTTTAAGGTAGTAATCTTACTGTTTTCTGATTCTCAGGAAAATATACCACAATTAGTTCAGACTTCCAAATACTACCATCAATACCTTCATCCTACCACTCTAGAAATATAACAAAAAGGGACAAAAAAAGTAGTTCTAACAATGTAAGGTTGCACATTTGGATTAAAAAGGATTGCAAACTTTATTTATTAGACTGCAGTTGTCACTGTTTTATTGGTATTAGTTACTGAGTTGTTTCTTTCTGTGATTCTGTTTAACCAAAAGTTTTCTGTTTTTTCTCGGCAGGATTAGAAACATGGCTGACAGGCTGCGAGGTCCCATGGTCGGCCGGCCATTGGTATTCGCCAATGAGGAGCGGAGGGCGGTTCACTCCTGGTCGAGGATCTCCTCAGCGGGGCACAACGTCCTTCTGGATGCTGTAAAGATCCTCAGCCCAATGTCCCGCGACCTCTCAAGCACTGAGGAGCTGGTCACCTTCCTGCAGGAGCTGAGCGAGGAGGGCCACCAGCCCACTGTGCTGCGTAGCAAGGACGTGTACCGCTACCGCTCCTCCACAAACCAACCCCTCACTCAAGACATGCTGAAGCCACCCAACAGGACCACCAGACCCACCGCCAAGAGGAGGGGAAGGAGGACCATGAAGAAGAGAGAAGTACACCCGTCCTGGAACACCTCTGAAAAGAGCAGCCCCAGGATTCAAGGGGTTCGCCCTCCAGAGCTGCTGATGGACCATCACGCAATCGTCTGCAGCAGGACACCCAGCAGGAATGTAGAGATGCCACAAGAGCTGCAGGTGCAGCCGTGCCTCAGACTTACCAACATTGAAGGCCTGTCTGGCTGCCACACGGCAAAACTCAAGATCCAAACTACCTTGGACTTGTCTCATGAGGCACCCTTGGCTGTCATTTCACAGCAGCAACAGCAGCAGCAGCCTCCAACACTTTCAGGAATACCTTCGCAGCCTTCCCAGAATGGTGGCGGGGCACCCACCAAAGCTGTGGCCTTGTTCAGCCAGAAGAGCCTGTCATGTCCCGTCCGATTGGATGGCGCGCTCATCGGCGATTCTGCGCCGGTTTTCTATGCCTATGGCCGGGCATTCCCCCAGACTCACACAGAGCTGACCAGCAACGGCTGGAGGAGCAACGGCCTCCACCGGGATGGTCGGGGCCCCAAGGACCTGAACAATCCAACCTGGCAGAGAAACGGCTGGAAGGACAAGAACAGTTTTAGATGTAAAGTGATAAAGGTTGATGACTCTCGCTCAGTGGATGAGGCCTGCAGAAAAGCGCAGAAGATCTTACAGGTCAACCTGTCTCCAGTGATCCAGATCCAACCTCTCAACCATGTGCTGAGAGACTTCAGATACCAGAATAAATGACAGTTCACACATACACAGAGACACACAGACACACACACACCCTTTCCTTGAGCAGATGTTAGTATTTCGCTCTACCTGGCTACCAGTGTTCATAGCAGACTTTTTACATGGGTTTTTGTGTTCCCTGCTGTGTTGGAGGTCGAGTAGGTAGAGTCTGCCTCTGGAAGTTCTGGTTCCTGATGGGGGCAGTCTGAATTGAAAGGCATTTGAAGTAAGGTGATGCTTTTCCTAGCAGGCTGGGAAATGACTGTCGGCCTGTGTATATTAGTTTACACCACAAAACATGTCAACCAACCATCATTCTGCTTTGAGTTGACTGGCTGCTAGCTGGTGTTGCTGATGAATTTTGGAGCACAGCTTCCACTCTTAAGTTAAAATTGAATTTTCTTGCTCAACATGTTAAAGTTCCACCGTATCGTAGCTCGCAGCTCTGTCTGCTGTCTTTGGGAGATGCTGGGGAGAGTAACTTATTCAAACTCAGTCAAAATTCGTTCAAGTGTAGCACAATTGTGTTAGAATTTAAGTATTTCTTATTTGTAGCGCTTCAAATCAGCGCTGTCACTTCCGATGCCCTGTTTTCCACTGGAAAGAAAAGGAAAATGAAGTCAGTGGTGGGACAAGATAGTTTCTTTGGATGCCTACATGAACTGGCGAATGAGCAGTGTGGGTTTTCAAAGTCTTCAGAAGAGCAGATATGGTGGTTGGTTGTTTCCAGCAAAACAAATAAACTAAACAAACTGAGGAAAAATAGGAAAAAAAAAGTTTAGTTTGTCTTCCTTTTTTGTATTTTTGTTGTTTCCACTGGAAATCAGCAAGGCTTTGGGAGCGAGTAAAGCAGGGAAATCGAACCCGCGGCCCACACAGAAAGAGATTGATACCTGGCTGATGTGTCTGAACTACAGTCCTTCACAAAGTGTTCCTTTGGTTTAGTTTATCCAGACATGGAGATGACAGACTGATCATAGAGTATTTTTGACTGTTTGAAATATTTTATGTCTTACATTGAGTGAACCAGAAAACTGCTGACATAGAAGAGAAAATCTGGCCTCATTTAAACAGTTTGACCTCTGAGATTAATCTCTAAATTTTAATTGTTACAAAGATTTAAGAACTCTGAAATCAATCTTTAAGGTTTTCTCAAAATTAAACTTTATCTCAGAGTTCTGGTTTTTACAAATGGTATTTAATATTTGGGTTTGTTCTCAGAATTACAGCTTTTTCTAAACAAATTCTTCCATTGAAGTAGCCCTCGTCAAACCTTCATAAGTTTGGAAATGTTTTACATCAGATATGAAACATCAGGATGTGCATTTATAGTTGTGAAATGGCCACCAGCTGCTGCTCAAGATTGACTTTTGCTCAGTCAATTTCTTTCTCACAGGCAACCATCCGTCAGTCGGAGTCCTGATGTAAGACATTTGTTTGGCTGATTTTAGAAAAACGTTTGTGGTGAAATGTGTGAACTTGAGCTGCAAGCTTGTCTGTATCCTGCCCCTGTTACATTTGAAAAAACTGCAGCATTAGAAAAAGTTTTATCTCTCATCAGAACTCATTTGTGGTCTGCTCTGTTGATTTAATGGCGAGCAACACCCCAAAAAATCCACTTACTAGTTTTTTGAATTCTTCAGCTGTGATCAAACTTGTGGTTCAAACTTAAAACTAAAACAAAATGCACTTTGAGAGTTTTACAGTGCTTCATTGCTGCCTGATCCTGAACATGAAAGTCATTAATATTATTTCCTGTAGAAAATATTTCAAATAATCTCTAAAATTTGGTTTGAATCTCTGTGAACCCCACATTGGTTTTTTGATACAGGTGCTAACTTTGCAATGTTGGTGCTGAATTAAATGACTGGCACAAGAATGTGGTCTCTTCTATTTCAGATGGGAGATTTTTGAGTATTTAAAAGCAGTGACTTCCTGTGCGTTACTCTTTGGGGACTGAAAGTGATGCTGCCCCCTGCAGGTTGGGTTGAGCATGCTAAATCGCTTTGTGTGCTTTCCAAAGGGTTTTACTGTGGTGAAGGAACAACCTGAATCCATTGTCATGTTTTCATCTGTGAGAAACACCTGTGTATTCCCCTCCTCCTAAAAAGAATAAAATAAAAGTTTGTTAAGACATTTGGACAAAACCACATTCCATGACATAACTACGTAGTTATTGAGAAAAAAAAAATCCTAACTCATAGACAACTTACTAGCTTTTTTTTAGTGTTTACTGCATCAAAAAACAATGAAAGCTCTGGAAAAAGCCAGTAAGCAGATCTTGATTTAAGATTCATTTTGGAAAGTACATATCTACTCCTTTTTATTGAGTCCCCCCTCCCAAAATAACCCAAATATCAGAGCCATTGACTTAGATACTGCCAGATCTTAAGATACAGGTTTAACAGAGCTAAAATACCACAAGGTGAGAAAATGAAAAAAACTATTTAAAAATAAAAAATAAATAAAACTGGATTCCTAAACATCCATTTCATGCTGTGGAGTCTGTCAATGTCAACTTTGAAATCCATGCACCGTTTTCAAAGAACTTCTGTGTTTCCCTGTTCAAACGGAGACCACATCAGTGTTTAGTCAGTCGGAGCTACAGATTTCCACGTCTGTTGTAGTGAATTTTACATTCAGGAAGACTCTCTCAGTTACAGGTTTTCCTATTTGTCCCCCTACGCGGTCATGTTCACGCCCAACGACAATTCCCTTTTCTAGATCTTCTGTTAGTCTTGTTTGTGCAACACTTGTATAATATTGTATTTCCTACATGAAAACTTTGAAAAACTTTTTTTGTTCAATAAAACTGATTTAAAAATTGGTAATTGTATAGTTTTTTTCCCCTTGGCTATAACAATTTCCAGAACATGTTGATTCATTTCAGCAGGTACAGTATTTATTATCTCTAATGTTGAGTTGCGTTGGGATCAGATTGTATGATAATAGATTCCTGACTTCACTGGGCTGTGGTCGAGCATCTGTAGTTGACCGTCAGCCGTGTTTTGAAGGAACAGTTCAACATTTTGAATAAATACACTTGTTCCATTTCTTTCCCGAGAGATGAGAACATTTTTGTTGGAAGAACTTCAATTAATTTGATAATGTAGTTTTGTTTTGTCTTTTTCTAGGAAAAATGCCAAGCGTTAACTGACTCCAGCTTCTCAATTATGAGAATTTGCTACTTTTCTTATTCTCTTGTGTTAGTAGACTAAATATACGAAGTGCTATTTCTATATTTCTGTATGTGCACTGATTAAACAGGATACAACAGCATTTCTGAACATTAGACAGGACCAGGCATCCAGTCCTTTATACTAAATTAGGTTCCAGCCTCATACTTAAAACACAAAAATAAAATTGTTGTCACTCTGAGAAAGAAAGCAAACAAGTGTATTTCCAAACTGATGAACTGGGTTGTTACAGTCAATCCGAGCTCCTGAAATAACCATCTGGTTTATTTTCTTATTGACAATGTTAGGCGCAGTGGTGTAAGTTAACATAGTACCTTTACTCCATCACATTTCAGAGGGGAATGTTGTTCTTTTACTCCAGCACATGTATTTCTCTAAATTTGAAATGTAAACCAGAGGATGGATTTTATATTTTTATATTTATATTTTGTATTTGTGATTGACATTTTTTTGTTCTTTTTCTGTAAATCGGTGCCAAAAAAGTCACATAAAATCTTTGATTCAATGTTGTAAAACAAATAAAACATGAAAAATCCCAAAAGGAGCAAATACTTTTCACGGTATCTTGTGTGTATGAATATAACACTTTGCATAATGAATGCTTTTTTACTTTGATAACTTAAGATAAAATAGCAAACCATGCTTCTTTACCTTCACATAATTACCAGATTTTGAATGCAGGACTTTTACTTGTAAATTAGTACTTTTATACTGCAGTTTTACAGAGATCACAGTACGTTTTCCACCACTGGTTGGGTGATGGTGTGCCTGGACATGAAACTTTTGGTCGAATCAGTACATTAGATTTAAAACAAAAACTAATAAAATATAATAAAGATTAAGCTTAGTAGAAACCTGACAAAACATTCAGCAGTTCCAAGCAGTTCAGTCTTTTTTTTTTGTGTCATTTTTTATAGATAAGTAACTATCTCACAGTCACCATGTTTTGTTGATACCTACAGACACAGAGCTCTGAATTTGTGCCTCTGACTAGCGTCTCCATAGCAACAGCAGCAAAGCGTCATGGGTAATGTAGTTATTGATTTAGCGCTATCCGTAATGTACTTTTTCATAAAATTAAGGGGAAAAAAGCTAAACCAATATCCATTCTACATAAGCTATGTCGAAATCGATAATTATAAGGCATCTCTAGAGTCAGAAAAACACAAAATACTACCAGGACAATTTAAACAGCGCCCCCTCTGGTCTGCAGTGTGCGAGTTAGATGATTTGTACGTCATGTCAAAACGGAAGGTGATCCAGGTGCACTTGATTAAAACAAAATGCGGCCACACCAAACACATATTAGACAGTTAGCATTAACTGACATTAAAATTAATCAACCTGAACGAAAAAATTCACTTTGCTCGCAACAAACTTAACAATGAAGAGACGAGATGAGGACTTCCGGTTGAAATAAACAAGTGCTGTAAAGTTAGGACATTAACGACCTGCTTTGTCTCTACGTCTCTACCAAGAAGGGAGAAAATGACCTTCATCTTCATAAAGTGAGTAGTTTTCTTATTGCTTGCTCCTGGATTAGCTATTGAGAGTTTTGAAAAGGATATAAAATATTTATTTTAAGCACAACCTTTGACTTTTAATTAACGTTGCTGGTTGCTGCTTTTGTGCTGTGATGTTTTATGTTAGTTTTTTTTTTAATCTGTCTTTTATATTTATGATTTACCTTGTAGCACTTTGAGATTTGCTTCAAATGTAAAGTGCCTTACAAATAAAATGGCTTATTAATATGTATATTTAATGATATGCTGAGCAGTTGTAACCTTCATGGAGGTTATCTGTTTTAATGTAGGCCTACAGCTCATGTAGAGTGAGGTAACTACTGCTGCCTGCAGAAACTCTTTATTTCCCCAAATTTTGCCAGGCAAGTCACCTGTTGGATGCTATTTTATGTCTTGTATTTCTAGTATTTTGTAATTAAGTCTGTCTAGAAAGTCCTGTTGTTGAAGTGTTTTGTCGTTTTAACAATATTCTACACAATTACTAAATATAGCTTTATGTAGGGCAAACAATTAGTTCAATTAGTTGAGTAGTGTTTAGGTTGCAGTGGGGAAAAGCTTTGTGACAATTCAGTGGATGTGCTGAAAAAAAAATCAGCTTTGAGTTTGGATTGTGACCATAGATCCGGCAAACTGAATTTCGTACAATCCATTAAGCCATTTATGTGATACAAAGTTTAAGCATTTGTGGCACCCCTAAGTGGCAAAATATTGCAAGACTGCAAATTTTTATTTACGAGCATTTATGTAGAATTTAAATTTAAAGACAGGTTGAAACGTGTCATTTCAAAGTGGATTGGCGTGTTGAAATTTCCATGATAACTTTACATCAGCAAGGTCTATAGATGATCCTGATAAAGTCTTGGTACGATTGGCCCCACAGTTTCACACAAATTCTTGAAAGCAGAATTTTGAAAAAAATGAGAAAAAGTCGCAAAATCTGACATTTTTAAAGAATGAGGCCATCAGAGGTAAAGATGCAAGTGAATTGAGAGATTAAAATGATAAAAGAATTTTGACTGTAGGCCCATCCATTTGAGATCATTGCAAAGACGTGAACTTAGTTATTACAGCACCAACTTGAGGTCAATGAGTGCCAATATTGGTCACTTTTGGTCTTGTGGTTTTTGCACAATAGTTTTAGTGGAGGAGAAGAAGAAGAGAAAATAGGGCTCCAATGGCAAGCTTCACTGCTTTGACCCCTTAATAGTGGTTTCACAGTGGTTTGTCTTATTGTGTAACTTTAGAGGATCATAACATATCTGGTATGGAATTCATCTGCAGATTTTCCGGTTCAAGATGACACTAAACACCTATGGATGTCAGTTTTTGAGCCACAACAAAGGCCAAAATGTGGCCTGCAACAGACGAGGTAAGCCTTGGTGATTACTGGAAATGTCTTTTTGCTGTGTTGTAACACATGTCCTAAAAATGCGAGGACTGGTATTGCTGAACAGACAAAAATCTAAGCCCTATGATAGACTCATAATGAATCTTATCAATCTTTATTTGTGTTCGCAGCACAACTGGCTCTCAAAGTACTGACATTTGGCACTGATTGATCTAACGCAAGAACAAGGCACTAATTTTGCAATCTACAGAGTGGAACAGTTTACTTCTCATTTCTGGGTGACTTCTGAGTAAATTCATCAACTATGGCTATTGTTTTTAACTTTGTTGAAGCGTTTTGAATTCATGTACGCCCCATGGCCTTTTCTCTATAGCAAGGGCAGCCAAGCCTTTACGGTTATTGTAATATTATTAGGCGTCCACTGTGCCAAACTCTTTCTCAGAAACAAAGCTAAAATAATTGAAACTGGTGATCATAATATAAACATATAGGATTGCTACAGTATCCAGGAGATGATCAGTAACATATAAATCATTTAAAGAAATATTTGAAATGGGAACACAGAATGGGGAAAAACACTTCCAAAACCAGCCACCTCTCTATACAGAAGACCTCCTAGTCAGCATTTGTGTCTATACTTGTGTTCTTATAGACTTTTGAAACGTCATCATCAGTCACAGCCCAAGCACTGTTCCCATTCATATCTAGCCAAGTACAGTTCAAATGGTGTTTTTTCTCCACCCATTTTATCAAAGATACATCAGGAGTGTGGACTTGGGATAGCCAAATACTGCAGGAAACCGTTTCACACCAACTGGCAGTGATGTCTGAGATTTTGAGGCTAAAAGCTGTTGTAATTTTCAATCTAGGACAGTTAATGTCACTTTATTAAGTTTTTATGTTTTTCCGGTGAGAAAATAACCATTTAGATTCCCAATATGTGGGTATTCATACAAATGGCGCCTGTTTTGAATTCGGTCCGATGTTTTCAGAGATGTGGGGAGCCACTGGGCTGCTAGCATCATCAGTCATGATCTGAACTGGTCTCTGCAATCTCTTTGGTAATTCACCGCTGGCTCTAATGTCTCTGTAGCAGTTTGGTATATTATATTTGGTATATATTATATTATTACATAATTCCCTTGGAAGAAGTTTGGTCTCACAGATGAAATTTAATAACAGTAGCCGCCACTTTAGTTTGTCTGAATGTTAAGTTAAGCTTCATGTTTTTGCTTGGCAGAACAGCAGACATCACCACTTCACAATATCCATCCCAACAAGGCTGTTTAAGTTTTACTCTTAGTTAGGACTTCTTTACTACCTCTCAACCCCAACGGGTCGAGGCAGATGGCCGCCTACTCTGAGTCTGGTTCTGAGGTTTCTTCCTGTTAAAAGGGAGTTTTTTCTTGCCACTGTTGCTCATGTGGGAATGTTGAGTCTCTTTAAAGTTAAAACCTGAAGAGTTCGGTTTAGAACCTGCTCTATGTGTAAAGTGCCTTGAGATAACTGTTGTGATTTGGCGCTATACAAATAAAGATTGATTGAGATTGATTGATAGATGTGACCAATGTGTCTTTATTACAGGTATGTACCACAGTCCTTTTTTAAAGTAGCTGTAATAAAACCATTTCTTAAATCCAGGTGTACAAGTCTGAACATGCTTTTTATTGAGAAAGGCCTCAAAGTGTTGCCACACAGCCCAGCGTTGTTCTCGAGGGCTTGGACTCACTGGAAACGATCAAATTGCACAACATCACCACTACTTCCTTTTGCTTATCACTGTGAGCTAGTGAGTAAGGCACATGCCAGAAAACTGTGTAAATATGAAACCTACCAACAATTTGTGACTTAGTTCCAAGTATCTGTAATCTGGAGGAAAGGAAGAGATGGTTAAAACTGAACTTCCTAACCCACCACTGCATTTATTTTCTGTTGCCAGTTTTTCAGCAAGTGACTGCCAAAAGTAAAATTTTCTAAACTTTTGGCACCTTTTTGTGTGGTTGGTCAGTCCTTTGTAGCCTGGAAATCCACAATGTCTTCAAAAGTATGTGCTTGTGAAATGGAAATGAATGGGGACAAACTTTGTGGTTAGTCCACTACTTTGATCCAGAATGAAATGTCTCAATATTGCTCAACAATTGTGTATATTATCTGCTCAGGCTGAATTGTAATTACTTTATGATCCCTGAGTTTCCATTTAGCGCCATCAGCAGGTCAAAATGTTGATTGGCAAGGCAACCACTTTGGTCCAGACTGAAATATTTTGGACATTATTGCTATAAAATGTAAATTCAGTGTCTCCAGAGGATGAGCACTGTTAACTTGGATAATCCTCTGACTTTTCCTGTAGAGCTACCACGAGGTTGACATTTTTGGTTTTGAGGTGAAATATCTCAACAACTGTTGGAAGCAAAAAATTTGATTTTCATTCAGCACCTCCATGAGGTCAAAGTGAAATTCATCATATACTTTGTTTAACCCTCCTGTTGTCCTCAGTCAAGGAAGGGAGGGAGGAAAGGAGAAAGGAAGGAAGAAACTAACTAACTAAGGAAAGGAGTTAGGACAAAAAGAGGAAGGAATTTAGGAGAGAAGGAAAGGAGGGAGGGAGGGAGGGAGGAAGGAAGGAAAGGAGTAGGGAGGGAGGGAGGAAGGAAGGAAAGGAGTAGGGAGGGAGGGAGGGAGGAAGGAAGGAAAGGAGTAGGGAGGGAGGGAGGAAGGAAGGAAAGGAGTAGGGAGGGAGGGAGGAAGGAAGGAAAGGAGTAGGGAGGAAGGAAGGAAAGGAGGAAAGGAGTAGGGAGGAAGGAAAGGAGGAAAGGAGTAGGGAGGAAGGAAGGAAAGGAGTAGGGAGGGAGGGAGGGAGGAAGGACGGAAAGGAGTAAGGAGGGAGGGAGGAAGGAAAGGAGTAAGGAGGGAGGGAGGGAGGGAGGAAGGAAGGGAAGGAAAGGAGTAAGGAAGGAAAGAAAGGAGTAAGGAGGGAGGGAGGAAGGGAGCAAGGAAGGATGGAAGAAACAGCGAGTAAGGAAGGAAAGAAAGGAGTAAGGAGGGAGGGAGGAAGGGAGCAAGGAAGGATGGAAGAAACAGCAAGTAAGGAAGGAAAGAAGGAACAGTCAAAAGAGACGGGGTCAATTTGACCCGGGAGGACGATACGAGGGTTAATGAACAAATACCTGCAAAATGGCTGCTGTGCTTTGTCTTTAGTGCTAATTGGCAAATTCCAGTGTGGTAAACGAAGATGGTGACCATAACAAACATTAAACCTACTTAGCATGCTGATATTAGCATTTAGGCTGAAAGCAGCACTGTGAAGTACAGCTTCACAGAATTGCTAATATGTCTGTAGACAGTACATGAGAGAGCTGTAAGTCATGTGTTCATTTTCACTTTCACAGTCTTCCTGTGGTTTACTAATGTTATGATAGTTCCTCTGTAGCTATGTAGTTACATAAGCTACTTAATTTATCTCTGTGAATTGACTGAGGATAAAACGAACAGGCATGGCTTTGGAAAGGCTAAAAGAGACGCCACCTTCCAAAGTCTTTGTAAACTGAGTATCTGTCTAATTAATGCTTGCCTTACACCAAACAACTTTTCAAATTATTTCACTATTGCAGACGAATTTCCAAGGTCCCAATAAAATCATGAGATTTTTGCTGGACTATTGGCTCGCTCCTGGCAACTCAATAGTTTGTAGTAAGGTGGTCCAAAAAACTATCTGAGCTGTCTTAAGTCGGTCTTTTTTTTGTCTCGATGTTCCAATAAAATGTTTAATATTATCGTAAGTCTTTAGTATTGTGTCGAATAGTGAAGTTCAATTACGTGAACATTGCCAACAACAAATAGGTGCACTGTCTCCAGCACCAAAACTGGTTAGTTACTGTAATGACCAAAAACTGGTCACACACAGAAATGGTTGATGGTGAATTAACAGTTATGAGTCTGTGTGTAATTCGGTGTGTATCTGATCCTCTGAGCTGCTCCTATTTTAGTGAAAAATCATAACTTTTTGAACCAATTCACTTCTCATTCCCAAAGTCTTCACCTACCAAAATTAGTGTAGCTAACCAATGGACACTGGTAGCGAGGTGAGGCAACAAAATCCAAAATACAGTTTATCCTTATAGATTATATTGATGCTGAATTGACATGAAGACTGTCGCCATATGTCAGCTTTTATCTTATGTGTTTTTGTGGACACGCAAGGAATTGTTAATGTGTCATATTTTTAAGATTATATATTTTTCCATAGAGAGTTCAGGGAGCTTCACTTTAATTCAAACTGTTATATGTATATTTTTAAACCACAACAGAAGTGTCGGGTAACTGCTAAAGTATGATAATGTTGCGTAATGTTGACTGCTGTTAGTTATTAACAGCCTCATAGTGTGTGTTTGTATTGTCTACTGCAGGTGGCTGAATCTACTCAGTATCTAACCGCAGTGTGCAGTTTTTCCCTTTTGTCTGCATATTTTTAAACCACTTTCCTAACATGATGTGCTTGATGGTGTTTATTAATGAATCCTCATGAAACTTGAAAGCTCAGCATTCTTGTTGCCCTTTGGCTTACCTTTTTTATAAGTCACATTAACATTTATCCACCCAGAAAAAAAGTAATATTTCTCTGCATAATTTGACCTTCTCTTTCTGTCAGCTGCTGTTCACACACGATTTCAGACCAATTGGAGGAGTTAAACCTGCATTTGTATAATTATCCAGGCTGTTAGAGTTTCTACTGTATTTTAAGCAGTTCTCAGGGTTTCCAAACAGAAATAAGAGCAGCAACCGAAAGTGTTGTCCTGATAGTTAATGGTTGAAGTGGAAGTGGTTTCTGTGAGCAG
Organism: Scomber japonicus; assembly: GCF_027409825.1. Lineage (NCBI taxonomy): Eukaryota > Metazoa > Chordata > Actinopteri > Scombriformes > Scombridae > Scomber > Scomber japonicus. The sequence goes on along the minus strand of NC_070580.1, from coordinate 30,693,810 downwards.
CTGTATAAAATGTGAAGCTGTTTTTAAAGTAAATAAATACCAGTGCAGGGTGACACCTTTTGATTGTCGATGTGATCCAAGCAAAGGGAACCGAAATAAATCACTTCTTATTTTTTAGAAAAAGTAATTTGATTAAATTAAAATGAGGTAATAACAAGAACAGTCTGTGTGTAAAGTCTGTTGTTTCCCTTTAATGTTGATGTTCAATTATAACTTCATTAATTAATTTACATTTTCTTTTGGCTGTTTTTCTTTTTTTCAGAACAAGCATTACACACACACACACACACACACACACACACACACACACACACACACACTCACACACAGTTGTGGTCAAAAGCTGCTTCTGTTTCTCCTTCATTGTTCGACAGTTTTTCTTCCTGTATATTTCTACCAGTAGCAGGATGTGAAATAATCTCTCATCTAACTGTAGTCATGGTGACCATGCAAGATCTCCAGTCATTGCAACACTTAGTGACTTATGACACATTGTCCTCAGATATGAGAGGGTGTCGTCCTCCTGGGTCAAATTGACCCCGTCTGTTTGGACTGTTCCTTCCTTCCTTCCTTCCTTCCTTCCTCCCTTCCTTCTTTTTCTCTGTCCTTCCGTCCTTCCTTCCTTCCTTCCTTCCTTTCCTTCCTTCCTTCCTTCCTTCCTTTCTTTCCTTCCTCCCTTCCTGCTTTTTCTCTGTCCTTCTATCCTTCCTTCTTCCCTTCCTTCCTTCCTCCCTTCCTCCTTTTTCTCTGTCCTTCCTTCCTTCCTTCCTCCTTTCCTCCCTTCTTCCTCCCTTCCTTCCTTCCTTCCTTTCCTCCCTTCCTCCTCCCTTCCTTCCTTCCTTCCTTCTTTTCTAACTTCTTCCTACCTTCCTTCCTCCCTCCCTCCCTTCCTTCCTTGACTCGAGGACAACAGGAGGGTTAGATCAACATTTTTCACCATTTTATGGACCAAACAACTTATAAACTACTAATTAAAGTAATCATCATTTGTAGGTTAAACTAATGTACTGCAAATTCCTGCCAACTTTTTAATTGCAGAGTTTTCCATCTCATGCTTTCTAACCTATCAAATATGATTATTTTAGTGGCAGGGCTCGTGTGTGTAATGTTATTAAAGGGCTGATCCATCCAATTTTCTTTAAAATAATAATGAATAATATTTTCTCAGTTAGTCATCGGGGTTTCTGGTCATGTATGAGATAATCCAGTGATTCATTAGTTATGTTTTTGTTTGAGTTGACTGTCTTTGTAGTTTTCTTCCAAACGTCATACAAAACAACACTGTTTCATAACCAATCCTGCTGATGTAAAAAAACCTAATTACCAAGGAGAAAAATGAGCAGCGAAGCCTCACCACCCGTTGTGTCGGTGTGATTGTTGACCCTTGAGCTTGGGTGTCATGTCAGGGTAGGAAAACGTAGGGATTCACAGAGGGGGCGGCATTCCCAAGCTCTGAGCTCTCTACTCAGTGCTCAGTGATACGTCTGCTGACATCATCTGTCGGCTGTGGGAAGTGGAGCAGGTGGAGAATGAGACATCAGTGCCAAGATGGGGGAGGGGAAGAGACGTTTTTAATGTGGGTCGACTCATTGAGTGAAGTAAGATGCTCAGCTGGCTGGTTTTTTGATCTGTGATTCGGAGAAATTATAGTAGATTCTGATGGAAACCAAGAGTCATGTCAAGATAACATCTTTAATTAACTTTTTATTGCTTTTTAACAGACCAACAAAAACTCACTGATCCTAAAACAAAAATAACTCCATATCTGCATGCTCAGGGTAAACATTGTCAGGATCTCTCTTGCCACAGTCACCACTTCACATCCTTTTGTTATCAGACATTTGTCACAATCTAAACATGACCGATCATTTACAAGAAAATCCATTGACAGCGCTTCTCCAATCAACCCTCCCTTCTTTCCTTCCTTCCTCCCTCATTTCTTCCCTTCCTTCCTTCTTTCCTTCCTTCCTCCTTTCCTACCTTCTTCCCCCCTTCCTTCTTTCCTTCTTCCTTCCTTCCTCCTTTCCTTCCTTCTTCCTCCTTTCCTTCCTCCTTCCTTCCTTCGTCCCTCCTTTCCTTCCTTCCTTTCCTTCCTTCATCCTTCCTTCCTTCCTTCCTTCTTTCCTTCTTCCTCCCTCCCTTACTTCCTTCCTTCCTCCCTCCTTTCCTTCTTCCTTCCTTCTTCCTCCCTCCCTTCCTTCCTTCCTCCTTTCCTTCCTTCTTTCCTCCCTTCTTCCTCCCTCCCTCCAATCAACCATTCAGTATCACATTCATGTAGAGATCCCATAAATTCATAAATACCTCCTCTCTGTTGGTCAGCCGAAAAATCAACTGCTCATAGCTCCCTATTTTGGTAATCCCCCCCCTCCCCAACCATTCATTAAATGGGAAGATATTTTTTGATTTCCAGTGTCTGAGAACAACCCTACACCCCGTAGTAAGGGCCATCCAACACCATAGAGTCTGCTGGGATGATAACGCCCCCTCTGTTATTACGCCCCAAAATAGAGAGAGAGAAGAACAGAGCTCTGAAATTATTCTGTCCTAAGTTGTTGATGAGTAATATTATATTTCCTGTAGGTTCTGTATCATTTCACACTCATACAGCATGTGTGAAACAGTTTCCTTACACCTCTCACATCTCCAGCATTACATCTGATTCACAAAGCTTTAGTCTTACAAGGAGTCCAATGTATGATTTTATATGTAATTAAGCCATTCTGTGTTTCTCTTGAAGTCTTACACTAGGACCCAATGATTTCGTCATATTTCTCCATAGTTATCCTGCCCCTGTAAATCCTCCTCCTAAACCCCTCTTGAGACCTTCGAGCTTTGTTGGGTGAGATTGCCTCATAAGACTGTAACACATATCAAAACATCTGCACATGTAAACACCCGTTTACCACACAAAGATTTGATAAGCAGAATCGATAGTAGCATTGGTATCAATATAAGTTTCCATCCCTACTAATAAGAGGAAAAGAATGTAGTCAGTGTTTTGCATTAGCCTTGCTCATGGGAGTCAAACTCATTTTCATTCAAGGGCCACATACCGCCCAATTTAATCTCACGTGGGCCAGATCATTAAATAGATGGATGGAAGGAAGGAAGGAAGGAAGGCAGGAAGGAAATATGGAAGGACAGATAGAAGGAAGAAAGGAAGGAAAAGAAGGAGGAGAAGGAAGAGTAGAGAGGAATGAAAGAAGGAAGGAAGGAAGGAAAGAAGGAAGAAAAAGAAGACATGAAAGAAGGAAGGAAGAAAGGACAGATGGAAGGAAAGAAGGAAGGAATAAAAAGAAGACTGAAAGGAAGGAAGGGAGGATGTAAGGAAAGTGGGCCGAATTGGACCCCTCGGCGGGCCGGATCTGGCCGCATTTTTGACATCCCTGGCCTAGCTACATAATGGATGAAATGAAGATATAGCCTCAGGTTCAGGTCTTCAGATTTGGTAGTACCAGATCAAACACGGGTATGTTCTGGGTTCTGGTCTCAGTTTTGGGTCTGTGCAGAAGTCTGTTGCCTCCTCAAAGTCTGTCAGACAGTAGCTACACTAGCAAACAGCTAATAGATGACTGTCAAAACGGCCAGTGTTGGTTTTGCAGCTAGCATGCTAATATACATTGATAATCAATCATCTCAGACATTTTGACTTGTTGATAGGGCTCAAAGAAAAGTCACCAGACAAACATCTGACTGGGATCAAAAGATTCATATAAATACATGTATGGTCTTGAGTTATGAGTGTGGGCGTTAACCTTTTCATCTTCTAGCAGACACGCATGGAAAAGTCTGTGCATTTGGACTGAGCTTCAAACACCGATGATAAACCAGGATCTGCGCTGATGTCTGGATTTTTTTTAGTCCTTTGATGTTAGCTTAAAAATAATCTTGAACTGTTGTCATAGCAACAGCTCATTAAGCCCAAACCTGGTAACATTCATCTTACTCAGTTTGCTGGATCATAACCAAGATGTTTTACGGTGACCCACAAATATGAACATATTTTCAGACACAAATGTCTTTTTTCTCAGATTTATAATCAAATAATGTTGATTTAATTATGCTTTTAGATAAGAACATGCAGGTTATTGATTAATAATGATTTTTTGTTGAATTTATCACAGTATATTTGTAAAGTGAAGAGTCACCTATACTTATATGTGATTAAAATATATAACAAAGGAATCAATCCAAAATTAGCAGCAAAAAGAAGTCATAAAAGACTAAAAGTAAGAAAGTATGGGCTCTGAAATGTACTTAAGTACAAAAGTAAAAATACTCAATAGCTCCTGATAACTCAACAAAACGAAAAAGGCACATAAAATAGGAGTTTTCCTCTTCTGTTAACGTGCACAGAAAAAAATCACTGGACACAGTTTGGTTTAGCTGCGAGCCAAATTTCAGACAGAATATATATAAGTATTAGGGCTGTCAGCGTTAATGCATTAATCGCGATGAGATTAAGGGCTGAACATAACGGGTGAATTTTTTAAATCGTGTTAATCTCTCCTCACTGACTCACTCACTGTCACAGACGGCTGTCATCATCGACCCCTGTAAACGGTGCACAGCACGTGTTCATAAGGTAGGAGTCTTCCTGCTGCTGTCATATTTCTGCACTGTCTCCACCAGTGACGGACTGGGATAAAAAAACGGCCCTGGCATTTGCACCCACAAGCGGCCCAACTCGCAGATGCAGACCCAACGCACGGAAAGAGAAGCATTTTTGATAGCCCCAATGATGGTGCAGATAAACTCCCATACTTTCAACAACTGCATAAGAAAATTGTCATATCAATGCACAAATAAACCATTATGAATAGATTGTTAGAGCCAGCCGCTCCATAATAAAAACATTTGTCTTACCGCCATGCAGTTAACAAATTGCGAAGGAGCCTGCTCTTTTCCGCAACAAAAAAATGAATCCAATTTGGCGCATTTTTCACCCTCAAACAGCAGCGCTTTCTTGATCTTGTCTCTTTTTCTCCGCTCCCCCTTTCTGTCGCTTAGTGCCTCTATTCATTTTTTCTAAACAGTTAATCGTATAATCACCACCACAACCAATCTACTGAATGACTTGACCACCATTAGTCCAACTTCCAACACACAAATGCGCAGATGCGATTTACTACACTTTTTTACGCAATTTACTACACTTTACTTTTTTACGCGATTTACCACACTGCCATGAAATTCCCAGAAGGCATTGCTTCATTTTAATTTTCTCAAACAATCAAATACAAAATACCAGTAGATTTGTTTTATTTCAAATCATGAACATTTTTTAAAATCCTAACAAGAAATTTCCCTTCAAAAGTAAAGCAGGCTGATGTAAAACTTGAAATACACCATGACTATGATGTATACAGGTATGTGTGGTATAAATACCAATCAGGTCAACAGTGTCAAATACTGCATGCAAAATCATTAGAGATATGAAACCTAGAAGCGCGTTGGGAACTTGTTCAGCATGCAAGAGAGAGTGGGCCGCGTCAGTGCCACTAGGGGCCGCTGTGATCTATTTGGCGTGCTCGGCCGGTGTAGACCTCTGCGCGGCCGTTCTGGCATCTGCCTAATTGCCAGACCGCCCAGTCCGTCCCTGCACCGGCCCAAATAGCACGTCGCCCCACCGGGCATTTGCCCGGTATGCCAGATTACCAGTCCGTGCCTGGTCTCCACACATTGTCGGACTTTCCTTCCGGTAGCAGATTTTGATATGAGCAGTCGCCCAGGGCAGCTTCTTACTGGGGGGGCGGCATGGAGCGCACACACAAAAAGAAAAAACAGATCGGGTTTTTATCGCTTATTTGCACGTAATCTTCCTTTTTTATAAAGTCACTGAGGTTGAAACATGTAACGAGCCTGTTTTGACAATGTAAGGAGTAGAAAGGACAAATATTTGTGTTCAAATGTAGGGAGTAAAAGTTTAACCCTCCTGTCGTCCTCCCGGGTCAAATTGACCCCGTCTGTTTTGACTGTTCCTTCTTTCCTCCCTTCCTTCTTTCCTTCCCTCCCTTCCTTCTTCCTTTTCTTCCTTCTTTCCTTTCCTCCCTTCCTTCCTTCTTTCCTCCTTTCCTTCCTTCTTCCTTCCTCCCTCCCTCCCTTCCTTGCTCCCTCCCTTCTTTCCTTTCCTCCCTCCCTCCTTTCTTTCCTTCCTTCCTCCCTCCCTTCCTTCTTTCCTTTCCTCCCTTCCTTCTTTCCTTTCCTCCCTTCCTTCCTCCCTCCCTTCCTTCTTCCTTCCTCCCTCCCTCCCTCCCTTCTTTCCTTCCTTGACTCGAGGACAACAGGACGGTTAAAAAAGTCAGAAAATTGATACTCAAGTAAAGTACAGATACCTAGAAAATCGACTTAAGTACTTCCCACCACTGTGAGTCTGTCACCCCAGTGCTTGCTAGAAGGGTTCCCATCACCCCTATCTCATTTAACAGCGATCACATGATCTCAGCCAATCAAATGAACGCTGATCGTAGGTTCAACTCATTCATTTTGCCTTTTTGTTATTCAAGGTAACTTCATCCAGGATTAACAAACCAGTCTTCAAAAGGCCTTCAGAGAACCAAAATTAGCTGCATGAGAATAATACTGAATCCATTCATTCAGTATTATTTTAGCCTGATAACATCGTCTTAGCCTGAGTTAAGTAAACCACATATGAAGAACTGGGCCCAGGACTCAACTGGCAGAAATTCAAGCCAAACTCTTAACATCCGGCGCTGCTCACTGTCCGACACAAAACACGCAGTAATTATTCACCTGTCGAAGAACCAGTGTGACAGGAAGTTTATTGACCTGGATGACTCATGTTTATTCCCTAAACACGTCACACTTGTGTTTTACTTCTTTGGAGCTTTGCAGGAATCCTTGTTAAACAGCATTAGTAGAGATTTACTCACCACAGACCAGCTGCAGTCAAAACCTTCTGTGTGTTTCTCATAATATTCTGGAAAGCTATAATAAACAATATAGTGGAGCCAATAGGACTTTCTAGAGCTAGGGATAATATCTAATAGCCAGTTCTGGTCTGGTCTGGTTCCCAGTTCGTAAAATACCTGATTTGGTTCAGCTCTTCATGACACTCATGAATAACTTCTCAACTTTTGTCTTAATTTATATTCTTATTATGATATTAATTTTTATTAGCCAAGCGCAATAGAAGACAAAGCTAGCAGGCTTCTCGCTGAAAACTGACCAACACTGTATTTAACCCTCCTGTTGTCCTCGAGTCAAGGAAGGAAGGAAGGAAGGAAGGATGGAAGGGAGGAAGAAGGAAGGAAAGGAGGAAGGAAGGATGAAAGGGACGAAGGAGGAAGAAGGAAGGGAAGGGAGGAAGAAGGAATGATGGAAAGAGGGAAGGAAGAAACGAAGGATGGAAGAAGGAAGGAAAGGAGGAAGGAAGGATGGAAGGGAGGAAGAAGGAAGGAAGGAAAGATGGAAGGATGGAAGGGAGGAAGGAGGAAAGAAAGGAGGAAGGAAGGATGGAAGGAGGAAGGAAGGATGGAAGGGAGGAAGGAGGAAGAAGGAAGGGAAAGGAGGAAGGAAGGAAGGGAGGAAGAAGGAAGGAAGGGAGGAAGAAGGAAGGATGGAAAGAGGGAAGGAAGAAAGGAAAGGAGGAAGGAAGGATGGAAGGGAGGAAGAAGGAAGGAAGGAAAGATGGAAGGGAGGAAGGAGGAAAGAAAGGAGGAAGGAAGGGGGGAAGGAAGGATGGAAGGAGGAAAGAAAGGAGGAAGGATGGAAGGGAGGAAGGGAGGAAAGAAGGACAGATGACGGGAAAGATGGCTGGATGGATGGATGGAAGGATGGAAGGATGGAAGGGAGGAAGAAGGATGGAAAGGAGGAAGAAGGAAGGATAAGAGGAAGGAAGGACAGAGGGAAGAAGGAAGGGAGGAAGGAAATGAAGGATGTAAAGAGAAGGAAGGAAGGAAGGAAGGAAGGCAGGAAAGAAGGAAGGAAGGAAGGAAGGAAGGCAGGAAAGAAGGAAGGAAGGAAAGGATGAAGGAAGGAAGGAAAGGATGAAGGAAGGAAGGAAAGGATGAAGGAAGGAAGGAAGGAAGGAAGGAAAGAAGGAAAGAAGTAAGGAAGAAAGAGTCAAAACAGACCGGGTCAATTTGACCCGGGAGGACGACAGGAAGGTTAAGATAACAGAAATCAGCAGCAGCAGATCATCTGTAGTTAAAGATGAATCTAACAGCTTCAATAAAAGGTTTGACACGCAGCGTCACTGAGCCGGTGAGATACAGTTAGCTCCAGTTCTTATATGTCGGATACATTTAATTAACGTTCATATATTTTGCTGCTCGGGTCATTTCCAGGTTGTAAACATTAATTAGGCTGCCACTCAAAACTGTTTGTGTGTTTCTGCTTTCTTAATCAACAGATGCTGATAAGAGAGATGTGAGTTGTTATTTTAGTCTTCTGTTACTTTAAAATATGGAAACATAAACCTGATAAAGGATTCAAAAGGATTTGGATTTGATAAAATGCTGTTGAACCCCCCCACCCCCATCTAGAAAATGTCCTGCAGAAATTGTCCAGCTTGACAGATAAACAGTGACCTTTTAAGGTTAGGGTTTAATGTCTTGCACACAGGAAGACGGACCGTCAGTCGTGTTTGTAGTAACCGTTTCTGTGATGTGCCGACGAACCAATCAGTGAACCACTTCAGGAATTCAGACCATAAATTCTCTGTAGGGGAGTTAGGGTGAGGGTTCGTCAGGTGCAGCCAGTGAGAAGAGTCCTGGCTGGCATGAGGGGGCGGTGGCTCAGTATCCTGGACTATCTGGATGGTTTGGGTCTCTACACCTGCACCTGTAGCGGACAGGAAGGGAGCCAGACACTTAAAATGATGACTCAGGGTTGCTAGGAAACACCTTTAGCCCCGGATGCAATAAAACCATCAGGTACAGGAGATAGGCCGACGAGCTCTCTCCTGAGTAAACAACAAAACCATTAAAGCGACTAGAACCTTTGTGTCGTCCTCCCGGGTCAAATTGACCCGTCTGTTTTCAGTGTTCCTTCCTTCCTTCCCTCTTTCTTCCATCCTTCTGTCCTTCCTTCCTTCTCTCTTTCTTTCCTCCCCATTACCTGCCTTCTTTCCTCTGTCCTTCTTTCCTTTCCTCCCTTCCTTTCTCCCTCCTTTCCTTCCTTATTCCTCCCTTCCATCCTTCCTTCCTCCCTTCCTTCCTGCCTCCCTCCCTTCCTTCCTTCTTCCTCCCTTCCTTTCCTTCCCTTCTCCTCCCTTACTTCCTCCCTCCCTTCCTTCCTGCCTCCCTCCATTCCTTCCTTCCTGCCTCCCTCCATTCCTTCCTTCCTGCCTCCCTCCCTTCCTTCCGTCCTCCTCCCTCCCTTCCTTCCTTCTTCCTCCCTTTCCTTCCTTCCTTCTTCCTCCCTGCCTTGCCTACTCTGGGGAGGGGGTTTGGGGTTATATAGGACAGGAGGCAGATGAAAGTAAAATAACCCCCTGGGCATAGCCGGTCCTCTCATGATAACACATCTTTCTTTCATCCATAACAAAAGGAATACGAAGGTGTGGATGAACTTTTCAACCACGACAGACTCAGAATCCTCTCGACTCCAAACAGCAGACGACCCGAGTAGCTGCCATAAATCACGACGCATTGCAAGTTCCCTTTTTCCCTCTGATGATGCATTCCAGTGTTTAAATGCTGAAAGGTTAATGTTCATTGTTAACCTTCGTGTCGTCCTGTCTCCTGTTTTGAGTGTTCCTCCCTTCCTCCTTCTCTTTCTTTCCTCCCCATTGCCTTCCTTCCTCCCTCCTTTCCTCCCTTACTTCCTCCCTCCTTTCCTTCCTTCTTCCTCCCTTCCTTTCCTTCCTTCCCTTCCTTCTTCCTCCCTTCCATCCTTTCTTCCTCTCTCCCTTCCTTCCTTCCGTCCTCCTCCCTTCCTTCCGTCCTCCTCCCTTACTTCCTTCTTCCTCCCTTTCCTCCCTCCTTTCCTTCCTTCTTCCTCCCTTCCATCCTTCCTTTCTCTCTCCCTTCCTTCCTTCTTCCTCCCTTCCATCGTCCCTTCCTCCCTCCTTTCCTTCCTTCTTTCCTTCCTTCTTCCTCCCTCCCTTTCTTCCTTCCTTCTTCCTCCCTCCCTCCCTTCCTTCCTTCTTCCTCCCTTTCCTTCCTTCCTTCCTCCCTCCCTTCCTTCCTTCCCTTCCTTCTTTTCCTCCCTTCCTTCCTTGACTTGAGGACAACAGGAGGGTTAATATTAAAAGCATCTTCTTTTCCCAGTCTCAGAATTTGGTATCATTCTCAAGTTTAAGCCTCAGGAGATCTACTGAATGGGAAGTCACGGAGTCTAAATTGAAACTGATTTTAATAATTATATCATCATAATTTCTTCCCTATTTATGAAATGGTTTCCCCTTTACAAGTGCTTATGAATACCATCTTAATCTACTACAGGCTTCATTGGTACAGTTCTGTATTTAAACTATGCAGCTTCTGCTGATCTGCTGATAATGTGTTCTGTGCTGAACGCGTTTCTGAAAGCAGTCTTTGTGCTGTCGGGCCGTTTCTGGGAGGATATTGACTCTTTTCTACTACAAGACCTTCTTCAGGAAGCCAAGTAAGGTTATGGATCCCAAGGACTGTATGTGTTGAGGAAATGGAGGAGTCTGAATTCAGTTCCTGGTCTACTCTAGGGTAGCAGGGTACTCTACTTTATAAAGGTACAGCAACTATTGGGTCATGTGTGTCAGTAGTAAGTGATGTTGACAAGACAAACACAAACCTCATGGCTGCTGTAACTCCTGAATAATATCCATTCATAAATACCTTAACCCTCCTGTTGTCCTTGAGTCAAGGGAGGGAGAGAGGGAGGAAGGAAGGGAGAGAGGGAGGGAGGAAGGAAGGAAGGAAAGGAGGGAGGAAGGAGGAAGAAGGAAGGAAAGGAGGGAGGAAGGAGGAAGAAGGAAGGAAAGGAGGGAAAGGAGGGAGGAAGGAGGAAGAAGGAAGGAAAGGAGGGAGGAAGGAAGGGAGAAGGAAGGAAGGAAGGAAGGGGAAGAAAGGAGGGAGGAAGGAAGTAAAGGAGAGAGGGAGGAAGGAAAGGAGGGAGGAAGGAAGGGAGAAGAAAGGAGGGAGGGAGGAAGAAGGAAGTAAAGGAGAGAGGGAGGAAGGAAGGAAGGAAGGATGGGAGGAAGGAGGGAGGAAGGAAGAAGGAAGTAAAGGAGAGAGGAAGGAAAGGAGGGAGGGAAGGAAGGAAGGAAAGGAGGGAGGGAAGGAAGGAAGGAAAGGAGGGAGGGAGGAAGAAGGAAGTAAAGGAGAGAGGGAGGAAGGATGGGATGGAGGGAAAGGAGGGAGGGAGGAAGAAGGAAGTAAAGGAGAGAGGGAGGGAGGGGAGGAAGAAGGAAGTAAAGGAGAGAGAGGGAGGGAGCGGAGGAAGAAGGAAGTAAAGGAGGGAGGGAGGAAGGGAGGGAGGGAGGAAAGGAAAGGAAAGAAGGAAGGAAGGTAGAATGGAGGGAGGAGAGAAGGAAAGAGGGAGGGAGGGAGAAAGGAAAAGAGGAAGGAAGGAAAGAAGGACAGAGGAAAGAAGAAAGGTAATGGGGAGGAAAGAAAGAGAGCAGGACAGACGGAAGGAAGGAAGGAAAGAATGAAGCGAGGAAAGAAGGAACAGTCGAACCTTTTTGTTGGTATTATTATTAATAACCTTGTAATGGTTGTCATGACAACCCAGAAAAGAGTTAAAGATCATGAAAGTATGTTGGAAAAATATATAACATTATTTGCTTATAGATTAAAAACCATAATGCACTAAAGGAGATGATTAACTTTAAAGCTCTCAGACAACACCCGTTAGATTATCACTATCTATACGAACCTTATCACCAATGGCTCTGCTCCAAGTCAAATTAACTGGCGTAGGATGCGAGTCAGGCCCTTGTTTGTTTTTTGGGTCAAGGCCAAAACCTGAGAGCGACTCAACAGCCGGACACTTCCCTATTTCTATTGTCTGTTTAGGAGTCAGTCCACCTTAAAGCTGCAGTGTGTAGTTATGAGAAAAAAATGGACTTAGACAGAACATTTGAACGAGTCCAACTTCCAGGTCCCTCCTTCTTCCTCTCTGGTGCGCTGCTTTCAAAGCCCCTCCCCACAGAGGAACCTGCCATGCACGCCGCACGCACGTGAAGGCTTGTCCCCACGGCAACAGAGGAAGCCTGTTTGACCAAGTGAGAGCACAGCAGATGTTGCGCGGGGGAGAGGCGTTGACGATTGAGTGAATACACGCTCTGTGGGGGAGGGGGGCTGAAAGCAGCGTGTTTACGAGGGTCATTGACACTCCTCCTGGCTCTGATTGGTTTTGATTCAGGAGAGGTGGATTCTGCAAATTACTTTACGACCACCGGATGGACGCAGATACAGTGGATTTTTTTCCCGTACAGTTACGTACAATGAAATGTTGCCAAATTGCAAAGAGACATATACCTGGGGGGTGCAAGTAGAAAGTCATTTTGTAGATCACCAGGCATACAATCAATAACCTGAACTGCACACTGCACTGCTACATTCACAGCTAACCTGCTAACTGCATACTTTCTGCTCTGGTCACACTCGCTACGCATATTATTTTATGCTGCAATCATTTTATTTCTCTCTTTCTATTTTTCTGTACTTTGTTTTTATCATGGGGGGGGGGGGGGGGTTAATTGTATGTTTTAAGTTTCTCAAATGACATGTTTTTCTGTTTTATGTAAAGCACATTGAGTTGCCATTGTGTATGAAATGCGCTATATAAATAAAACTGCCTTGCCTTGCATATAACCTAAGCGCTGAGCTAAGACCTACGCTACTTATATTTCACTATGGTAAGATAGTTAAATATCGCCTTAGTGTCGACGCAGGAAGGGTTAGGGTTAATCATTAATCAGCCCATTAGTCGTCAAAATACGATGCAATTGCCAATCAGCACGAGCCTACCTCTTATCCTAATAATGACTCATCTTTGTTTCCTGTGTAAATGTACTGAAGGCAGTCATGGTGTCTCCACAGGTAGGAACTGTTTTTGAACATGAAACGAAGAACTAAATTTAGTCCCTGGTTACCAATTAAGTTCCTCAAAAGGTTCTTGGTTACCGTGGTAATGGGGTGGTAACCCCTAGTTACCAGTAGTAACTCTATAGACAGAATTGCATCACTTCTCCAAACAGTAGGCGTCGGCTCATGAGAACATCTGTTCTCTCAGAGCAAAGCACACCTGTGAAATCTTTGATATGGATTCATTTTGTGAGTCAGTGGAGTGTAGACCGCATCCCCCGGGGAGACTGTGGAAACCTGATACTGCTTCACTAGGGCGGAGGCTCACGTATGTATGAGCCCCCAGGGAGTCGAGGCTTTGTGCCGCCAGCTGGGGCCTGATAAATTACACTTACTAACGGTTATGATGTTTTTTTATTCATTTATTTTTAGTTAGTGGTCGACCTTCGCTCCTCAGCCCCTCTTTAAAGGTGGTTCTTCTGGTTCTGCAGTTAATCCACACATTGTGTTTTTCATTTCTCCTGCTTCCTGTGGACTCCAGCTTCCTGTTTGGACAGATTTAGATTATGGTCTGTTTCTGTGAGACAAGACTCGTCGTGCAGACTTGGGCTTTTTAACGTCCCCCTGATGATGAAAAAAAGTATATCCTTGTTTGTATGAAATGGATTTCACAAATCAAGACGGACTGCAGAGACCCCTCCCACTGTTTGCCAGCCAGTTGAGAAAGGTTCAACATAATGACCTCTGACAGAAATGACCAAGCAAGTTATTGATTTGCTTTTGAATCCACTCGACTACATAAAAGGACATTAAACAACATGTAGGGAACGCAGCTTCATAACTCAATATAGAAGAACTTTAATGAGCTGCCACACCTTGAAATAAGAAAACACAAAATGAACATTAATGAATTCTTCTTCTTCTTTGTTGAGTTCAGTTTGTACTCTATCTGCACCGCTATGTAGACCAGGGGTGTCAAACATGCGGTCCGCGGGCCAGAACCGGCCCGTCGAGGAGTCCAATCCGGCCCGCTTTGCTTCCTGTCGTCTCTTCTCTTCCCTTTCTTCCTTCCATCTTTCCTTCCCTCCATCTTTCCTTTCTTTGTTTTTCTTTCCTGTCTTCTCTTCCTTCCTCCCTTCCTTCCTTCCATCTTTCCTTCCTTCCTTCCTCCCTTTCTTCCTTCCTTCCATCTTTCCTTTCTTTCTGTTTTTCTTTCCTGTCTTCTCTTCCTTCCTCCCTTCCTTCCTTCCATCTGTCTTTCCTTCCTTTCTTCCTTCCATCTGTCTTTCCTTCCTTCCTTCCTTCCTTCCTTCCTTCCATCTTTCCTTTCTTTGTTTTTCTTTCCTGCCTTCTCTTCCTTCGTCCCTTTCTTCCTTCCTTCCATCTTTCCTTCCTTCCTCCCTTTCTTCCTTCCTTCTATCTTTCCTTCCTTCCTCCCTTTCTTCCTTCCTTCCATCTTTCCTTTCTTTCTGTTTTTCTTTCCTGTCTTCTCTTCCTTCCTCCCTTCCTTCCTTCCAACTGTCTTTCCTTCCTTTCTTCCTTCCATCTGTCTTTCCTTCCTTTCTTCCTTCCTTCCTTCCTCCCTTTCTTCCTTCCTTCCATCTTTCCTTTCTTTCTTTCTTTCTTTCCTGTCTTCTCTTCCTTCCTTCCTTACATCTGTCTTTCCTTCCATCTTTCCTTCCTTCCTCCCTTTCTTCCTTCCTTCCTTCCATCTTTTCCTTTCTTTCTGTTTTTCTTTCCTGTATTCTCTTCCTTCCTTTCTTCCTTCCATCTTTCCTTCCTTCCTTTCTTCCTTCCATCTTTCCTTCCTTTATTTTAAGGATCCGTCCCACATAAGATCAAACTGGGCTGTATGTGGCCCTTGAATGAAGATGAGTTTGACACCTCTGATGTAGCGCCTCCAGGAAATAGCCATATGCTCACAATCTAAAGTCAATGACGAGCTTGCCCTCTCCTGCCGACTCTACTCGGCTGCTGATACCAACTCTGACTCTTGCTGCAGCGGTTAATGATTAGACCACAATAGTGTCTGTTAATAATTGTCTGGAAGTAGCTACGTACAGATTCCTTTGTGTTAGTAGTCCGTTAATTGATAGTATGGAATCATTAAACGTGCATTAGTATTGATTAAATGAGATCACATGATCAAATTCAAATTGTTTTAAAAAAATGTTTGTCGTTGATCACCAATCCTTACCATGGTTAGGGTTAGATCAGGGGTGTCAAACATGCGGCCCGTGGGCCAGATCCAGCCCGCCGAGGGGTCTGATGTGGCCCACTTTCCTTATTCCTCCCTTCCTTACGTCTTCCCTTCCCTTCTTTCATGTTGTCTTTTTCTTCCATCCATCCTGTCTTCTTTTCCTTCCTTCCTTCTTTCCTTCCTTCATTCCTTTATTCCTTCTGTCTTTCATTCCTGTCTACTCTTCCTTCTCCTCCTTCTTTTCCTTCCTTTCTTCCTTCTATCTGTCCTTCCTCCCTTTCTTCCTTCCATCATTCATTCCTTCCTTCCATCCATCTTTCATTCCTGTCTACTCTTCCTTCTCCTCCTATCTGTCCTTCCTCCCTTTCTTCCTTCCTTCCTTCCTTCCTTCCATCCATCCATCCATATTTTTAATGATCCAGCCCACGTGAGATTAAATTGGGCAGTATGTGGCCCTTGAATGAAAATGAGTTTGACACCCCTGGGTTGGATAAAAACTACTCGGTGAAAGTAGAGGAAGAGGTAACGGTCATGGTTTGGATTGAAACGGTGAAATGTGGTAAAGATGAGTCCCATTTGACTGCACTAATATGCCCAACATGACAGTGAAAGACGTCTACAAGAGGTCCACCAATAAATTCTGGAAACCAGTTTCATACCAGTGGAACAAACTACTATCGTCCCTGGAAACCAGTCGGGACCAAAAGCCTGCTGACCGCTGGCCCAGAATACGATACGTGTCAATAGTCGGTAAATTATTGGTTCACTTCTGAAGCCGTATCTGAATTTAACTCCTAGCTCCTGCTATCTAACAACATGTTAGATGTTTGTTTATTTATGGTAAACATAAAACACACTTAGCGTCGACACAATTCACAAAACATAAAGTAAAAGTTCCCAGCTCTACAGTATGAAGCCTACAGCCTCATATGTTGGAGGATAATGAGTAAATCATCGTCTCCACTGTGCCAGCAGGGTTAATGTGTCTCATACGCTCCAGTGGCTGAAAGATGAACAGCACCTACGACTTGAACACTCAAAATATTTGGAAAGTTGGATCCACGGAGAGGTCCGGACCGACCCAGGTATACCAAAGCAACCTAACGCTGGAGTTTCCCAGCACTAGAATAAACTACTTGGTTATACGTTAGTGTCGTTGTAACTTGAGAGAAACAACACTTCCCAATCAGAGCTCAGTATGTAAATATTATGCTCAGCTCAAACAAATGAATGTAAACTTTCGAGCTCATCAGAGATAAGAGAGACATGGACTCTTTGAATCTGTAAGAACGAAGTTAGAAATGAGCTCTTCGGTTTCCTGTGAGCAGAAACCAGCTGTCACATCGAGCTGTTTAACCATGGACGGAGCGTTGTCTCGGCAGAACATCAGATTCGATCAGGATGTGTTTCATCAGACAGCAGGTCGGATGTGAACAAACAACACCGGTTTTAAATGAGGTCTGCAGTGGCGATGAACAGCCAGCCAGCCTGCAGCAATGGAGGTCAGGGTCTCCGGTCTTCACACCCCACCCCACCCCCCCTTCTCGACGACCCCCCCCCCCCCCCCACCCTCCCCAACAGCCTTGCTTCTCAGGCAAAAACCATTTCCATGCTGCTCTCCTCTGCAGCCAATGCAGCAGCTCAGCTCTTTGTGTGGGGGGAAGGGAGCTCAGCAGGCAGGGAAACAGCCGGAACAGTAACCCTCCACAACTGCACGCTCTCCATTTTGGAAAGGTTACCTCGTCACAGATATTCTAATCCCGATGTATGGCTCGAGTGTATAATCACGCTGCTTTATGTACCTTGTGTGTGCACTGCTTTTTGCTGAACTGTCAAACCAATAAAGTGTGTGACAGCCACACAGACAGCAGAGGGAGGAGGTCAGGCTTGGGGTTTTTTTGCGTCTTGAATGTCAGCAGCAGAGAAGGAAAGCTATTTAAAGTGAAGGTCTAGAGAGAGAGGAAGCATTTGGGGTTTTTCAGTGCAAGCCAGCGGTAGACGCAGCAGAATAACAACGATCTCCTCTTATGCCTGAAAATGTGAACAGAGGAGCCAAAGAGAAGGAGGAGAAGAAACAAACCGGCTCCTTCCATCATAAACAACATGGCTGCTTTCACACAGAAAACCTGAGTGTAAAAAAAAAAAAAAAAAAAACCTGCTGGCTGTGTAAACAAAACACATTTCTTGTGTTTAGACAGCTATGAGGCAAAACAGAAGCAGGAGAAAAAGCAGATATAGAGGCCAATAAGAGACACAGACACATCAAATAAAACCAGAGTGAAGAATGAACCAGTGAAGAAAATAAATTCTTGCAGCAAAGAAATGAAGGAAAAGCCAACAAAGGATTATCAGTTAGTATTGAAGCAACAGCTCTAGATCTGATAAGTCTTCAGCTTTAATACGGTTACAGCAGAGGAGTCAAACTCATTTTCATTCAAGGGCCACATACAGACCAATTTCATCTCATGTGGGCCGGTTCATTAAAAAGATGGAGGGAAAGAAGGAAGGATGGAAGGAAGGACAGAAGGAAGAAAGGGAGGAAGGACAGATGGAAGGAAGGACAGAAGGAAGAAAGGGAGGAAGGAAAGATGGAAGGACAGAAGGAAGAAAGGGAGGAAGGGAAGATGGAAGGAAGGACAGAAGGAAGAAAGGAAGGAAGGACAGAAGGAAGAAAGGGAGGAAAGACAGATGAAAGGAAGGAAGGAAGAAAGGGAGGAAGGACGGATGGATGGAAGGACAGAAGGAAGAAAGGGAGGAAGGACAGATGGAAGGAAGGAAGGACAGAAGGAAAAAAGGGAGGAAGGACAGATGGAAGAAAGGGAGGAAGGACAGATGGAAGGAAGGAGAGAAGGAAGAAAGGGAAGGAGGACAGATGGAAGGAAGGAGAGAAGGAAGAAAGGGAGGAAGGACAGATGGAAGGAAGGACAGAAGGAAGAAAGGGAAGGAGGACAGATGGAAGGAAGGAGAGAAGGAAGATAGGGAGGAAGGACAGATGGAAGGAAGGACAGAAGGAAGAAAGGGAAGGAGGACAGATGGAAGGAAGGACAGAAGGGAAAAAAGGAAGGAAGAACAGATGAAAGAAAGGAAGGAAGAAAGGGAGGAAGGACCGATGGAAGGAAGGACAGAAGGAAAAAAGGGAAGGAGGACAGATGGAAGGAAGGGAGGAAGGACAGATGGCAGGAAGGACAGATGGAAGAAAGGGAGGAAGGACAGATGGAAGGAAGGAGAAGGAAAAAAGGGAGGAAGAACAGATGAAAGAAAGGAAGGAAGGAAGAAAGGGAAGGAGGACAGATGGAAGGAAGGACAGAAGGAAAAAAGAGGAAGAACAGATGAAAGAAAGGAAGGAAGAAAGGGAGGAAGGACAGATGGATGGAAGGACAGAAGGAAGAAAGGGAGGAAGGACAGATGGATGGAAGGACAGAAGGAAGAAAGGGAGGAAGGACAGATGGAAGGAAGAAAGGGAGGAAGGACAGATGGAAGGAAGGGAAGGAAGGAAGAAAGGGAGGAAGGACAGATGGAAGGAAGAAAGGGAGGAAGGACAGATGGAAGGGAGGAAGGACAGATGGAAGGAAGGAAGGAAGAAAGGGAGGAAGGACAGATGGGAGGAAGGACAGAAGGAAGAAAGGGAGGAAGGACAGATGGAAGGAAGGACAGAAGGAAGAAAGGGAAGGAGGACAGATGGAAGGAAGGACAGAAGGAAAAAAGGAAGGAAGAACAGATGAAAGAAAGGAAGGAAGAAAGGGAGGAAGGACAGAAGGAAAAAAGGGAAGGAGGACAGATGGAAGGAAGGGAGGAAGGACAGATGGCAGGAAGGACAGATGGAAGAAAGGGAGGAAGGACAGATGGAAGGAAGGAGAAGGAAAAAAGGGAGGAAGAACAGATGAAAGAAAGGAAGGAAGGAAGAAAGGGAAGGAGGACAGATGGAAGGAAGGACAGAAGGAAAAAAGAGGAAGAACAGATGAAAGAAAGGAAGGAAGAAAGGGAGGAAGGACAGATTGATGGAAGGACAGAAGGAAGAAAGGGAGGAAGGACAGATGGATGGAAGGACAGAAGGAAGAAAGGGAGGAAGGACAGATGGATGGAAGGACAGAAGGAAGAAAGGGAGGAAGGACAGATGGAAGGAAGGACAGAAGGAAGAAAGGGAGGAAGGACAGATGGAAGGAAGAAAGGGAGGAAGGACAGATGGAAGGAAGGGAAGGAAGGAAGGAAGAAAGGGAGGAAGGACAGATGGAAGGAAGAAAGGGAGGAAGGACAGATGGAAGGGAGGAAGGACAGATGGAAGGAAGGAAGGAAGAAAGGGAGGAAGGACAGATGGGAGGAAGGACAGAAGGAAGAAAGGGAGGAAGGACAGATGGAAGGAAGGACAGAAGGAAGAAAGGGAAGGAGGACAGATGGAAGGAAGGACAGAAGGAAGAAAGGGAGGAAGGAAAGATGGAAGGAAGGACAGAAGGAAGAAAGGGAGGAAGGAAAGATGGAAGGAAGGACAGAAGGAAGAAAGGGAGGAAGGACAGATGGATGGAAGGACAGAAGGAAGAAAGGGAGGAAGGACAGATGGATGGAAGGAAGGACAGAAGGAAAAAAGGGAGGAAGGACAGATGGAAGGAAGGAGAGAAGGAAGAAAGGGAGGAAGGACAGATGGAAGGAAGGACAGAAGGTAGAAAGGGAAGGAGGACAGATGGAAGGAAGGACAGAAGGAAAAAAGGAAGGAAGAACAGATGAAAGAAAGGAAGGAAGAAAGGGAGGAAGGACAGATGGAAGGAAGGACAGAAGGAAGGAAGAAAGGTAGGAAGGACAGATGGAAGGAAGAAAGGGAGGAAGGACAGGTGGAAGGAAGAACGGGAAGGAGGACAGATGGAAGGAAGGACAGAAGGAAAAAAGGGAGGAAGAACAGATGAAAGGAAGGAAGAAAGGGAGGAAGGACAGAAGGAAGAAAGGGAGGAAGGACAGATGGATGGAAGGACAGAAGGAAGAAAGGGAGGAAGGACAGATGGATGGAAGGACAGAAGGAAGAAAGGTAGGAAGGACAGATGGAAGGAAGAAAGGGAGGAAGGACAGGTGGAAGGAAGAACAGATGGAAGGACAGAAGGAAGAAAGGTAGGAAGGACCGATGGAAGGAAGGAAAAGAACACAGGAAAGTGGGCCGGATTGCACCCCTTGGCGGGCCGGTTCTGGCCCACGGGCCGCATGTTTGACACCCCTGGTTTAGTCATTAAACTGATTGTGATCCGTAGGGAGATACTGAACGTGGGAATCTCTCTTCATCTTGGTCCGTAGCGTGTTGTGATTAACTTCAACACCACTGCAGGTCCCGACACCGACCCTAATCATTCCCTTTAGTATCCAATAATCTGTTGATCGTTAAACATGCCGACTGCATCTAGAGTAGATAGAATACATCCTTGATTGTCAGTGTCACAAGTACGACGACATTTTAAAGTGCTCACCAGTCATCATTCATAAAAAAAAAAAAAAAAGATCCATCTCGGGATGCTAATGTCGATGGCTTCACACCTGACCAGGGAATATCCCAACAGCTACTGGATGGGTTGCCGTGACGATCACTACAGACATTTATGGTTCTCAGAGGATGAATCCCAGTGACTTTGGTGATTTCTTGACATTTGCGCCATTATTAGTTTCATCATTAGACCGCTCAGTCTTTGGTGATTCCTCGTCCATCTTTGGTTGGCATCCCTTTACACGTTGCCAAGCAACAGTTCAGCATAAAACCCTCGATAAAATGGCAAAATGTCAATTTTTTACAATCTGAATTTTGTATGGATTGAACATGTTAATCAGTGAGCTTTAGAGAGATTGGCTGATGGATCATGTGACCCTTGAAAAGAGCCGAGCTAGCTGTTTCCCCCGTTTCTAGTCTTCAGGTTAAACTAAACTAACCATGTGTCGGCTGCAGAGGTCAAAACTCTAGAGTAGGTATGAAGCAGAAAAAATATAAAACACAACCAATCATGTATCAATATACCCAGACACGTATCAATCAATGGGGCATTTACAAAGATGGGTTGGGTATATGATCATGTGGCTTCAGGCCAACCAGGCATCGGGGCTGTACAGTAAGGGATATGAGTGACACCATGTACCAAAAACACTGAACCCCAAAAACCTGAAGTCTTTTAACCTTCGTGTCGTCCTCCCGGGTCAAATTGATCCGTCTGTTTTGACTGTTCCTTCCTTCCTTCCTTCCATCTGTCCTTCCTCTTTCCTTCTCTCCTTCTTTCCTCCCTCCCTCCTATCTTCTTTCCTTCCTTACTTCTTTCCTCCGTCCTTTCTTCCTTCCTCCCTCCCTCCTACCTTCCTTCCTCCATCCTTTCTTACTCCCTCCCTTATTTACTTTCCTCCCTCCCTCCTACCTTCCTTACTTCTTTCCTCCATCCTTCCTTCCTTCCTTCCTCCCTTCCGTCCTCCATCCCCCTTTCTTCCTTCTGTCGTTTCTTCCTTTCTCTCTCCTTCCTTCCTTCCTCCCTGCCTTCTTTCCTTTACTTCCTTCCTCCCTTCCTTCCTTGACTCGAACACAACAGGAGGGTTAATCATCCCACCGATAGAAAGACCGTTAACATGAAGGACTTTATTAGCTGTAAAACAAAAACATGTTGTCTATGTGAAGCAGTGTCCATGTGGTAAAATATATATAGATGAGACATCTCGTTCCCTTTAAAGAGCCAAAGAGCTAAACATAGGAGCTCCATTAAGAGAAGTGATGTAACCAGTCATGTGACATTTAACATCATATTTTATCTCTATTTTCTTTTATAAGCACGAGTGATTAAATCCAACCAAAGAGGTGATAAAGGTCATTTACTCAAGAAAAATAATTTTGGATTTTCTGTTTTTAAAAATGTATTTCCAGAGGACTATTAATGAGGACTTCTCAATTGATGTCTTGTTTTAAATAGTGGATCTTAAATATCTCATTTAAATGTTTTTTATGATGCGTTATATTACATTATTTTAATGATGTATTTTAATTAAAGTGTTTTTAGTATTCAATATCAAATAGGAACAGTTTGGATGAAGGCTTCTTCTGTACAAACTAAAGCGCCCCGGTTAATGGACCAAAGATAGTGTCATCTGTGTCCCTTATTGGACTCTCTCCTCTCCTCGCCTCTCCGCCAGTCTGGGACAATAATTAGCCTGAAGCCACATGATCATATACCCAACCCCCTATCTTTTTATAATTTTCTTTCTGCTTCTCACCTACCTTATTTAAATGTTATTAGCAATGTGTTAGCTGATGATCACGATGAAGTCCGTCCTTTATGCACCTTGGAAGTACGTTCTGCTAGAAACGTCTACTCTGCATCTAACTCTCTGCCAGAAAGTGAATATGTGTATTTTGTAAAATGGCAAACTATTCCTTTAACACAGGAACACAAGATTGGAACTTTTAACTCAGCGGCTGTGGGCAGGAGGTAGAGCGGTCGTCCTCCAATTGGAAGATTGGTGGTTCGATTCCCGGCTCCTCCAGTCCACATGTCGATGTGTCCTTGGGCAAGACACTTAACCCCAAATTGCTCCCGTTGCTGTGCCAACGGTGTGTGAATGTGAATGAATGGTTAGATCCTCCTGATGAGCAGGTTGGCACCCTGCGTGGTAGCTCCTGCCATCAGTATGTGAATGGGTGTGAAAGGGTGAATGACGTGTCATGTAAAGCGCTTTGAGTGGTCGCACAGACTAGAAAGGCACTATATAAGTACAGTCCATTTACCATTTAACTCTTTTAATTAATATAAATGTCTGCTTTGAAATGTCATTGTTCCTTTATATGAGACTGAACTTTATTATCTATTATCAGAAGGATTTGGACCATTTCTTTCTACTACACACAAAAATACACACATGCACCTCTGTATGTGTGTGTGTGTTTGCATGATTGTGCACCCGTCTTGACATGAGTTACTATTAACTGACAGTTCATCGTGGATCCATTACCATGAGAGAGAGAGAGCATCACATCCACCTTTTGTTTTTGCTCTCTGTCGTCCGTCACGATGACATCAGATCACCACCTGTCTGTGAGGTTTGTGGAGGTCAGTTAAATGACAACATGAAGGAAATCATCGCGGGGCCCATCTGTTTTCAGCCTCACTGGTGACATCAACACCATCAAAGATTAATGACAACACAGCAGCAGACAGGTTGATGAGTTTAATGTCTTCTCAGAGGTTGTGATTGGAAAATGACATTTTGGTTGTTTGAAGAAATGCAGCTGCTCCAGTGTGGGTTAAGAAGTGTTCATCCTGTTTCTCTCTACGAACAACTTAAAGGATAAGGCAGGGGTTCTTCCTTCCTGTTTGTCCCTACTTGAGGAAGGAAGGGAGGAAGGAATGTGGGAGGGAGGGAGGAAGGAATGTAGGACAGAGGAAGGTAGGGGGGAGGAAAGGAAGAGAAGGAGGGAGGGAGGAAGGGATGACAGGAAGGAAGGGAGGAAGGAATGTAGGAGGGAGGGAGGGAGGAAGGAAAGAAGGACAGAGGAAGGTGGGGGGGAAAGGAAGGAGGGTGGGAGGAAGGGAAAGGAAGGAAGGAGGGAGGGAGGAAGGGAAAGAGGGAGGGAGGAAGGACAGAAGAAAGAAAGGAATGAATGTAGGCGGAAAGGAGAGGAAGGAGGGAGGGAGGAAGGGAAAGGAAGGGAGGGAGGGAGGACAGAAGAAAGAAAGGAATGAATGTAGGAGGAAAGGAAAGGAAGGGAGGACGGAGGAAAGTAGGAAGAAAGGAATGTAGGAGGGAGGGAGGGAGGGAGGGAGGAAGGAAAGGACAGGACAGGGAGGAAGGTAGGGGGGAGGAAAGGAAGAGAAGGGAGGCAGGAAGGGAAAGGAAGGGAGGAAGGAAAGAAGGAAGGAGGGAGGGAGGAAGGACAGAAGAAAAGAAGGAAAGAAGGGATGAAAGAAGGAACAGTCAAAACAGACGGGGTCAATTTGACCCGTGAGGACGACAGGAAGGTTCACCAGGATGATGTAATTGTTGCGGACTGTTTTCTATGTGGTTTATTAATCCACATTTGTTGCTCTGAGTGTTTCCAGCAGCAGGACGGAGGGTATGTGGGATTGAGTAAAAATAAACTAGAGTGTGTGTGTTCATGGTGATGAAGGAAGTCGTCACGCAGTACCACAGCGAGCCTTTGTTGATGTGTTTTTAATAGTTTTTGGACAACAATAGCAGAGAGAGAGAAAAAAATATGAACATATGAACAACCAACTCTGCACCTTCATTCAGCTTCTTTTTTTTAGCACCCTGGACAATAAAACCAAAACCACGCTGGCTTGTATAAAAGGTAAAGGTGGAATTATGATTCTCCAGGATGTATGGAGGTGACTGTGCACGGGGGTCGCTCAGAGATGTTTCTGTAGCACCTTTTTTTTTTTTTTTTTTTTTGATACTTTTCTGATGCATGTTTACGTTTGTTTTTCATCTCCGTTTCTGACCCGCTTCCTGAAAGCAATTGAATCCAGCAATTAACTTGAGGAAGCACAGATCTGCACCGAATGTTTGGTGATTTGGAAGGTGAGCAACAGGGGCTGCTTTTTAAGGTTCATGTGTAACTTTGGAGATGCATAATTCCAGCGTTGGGTAGCTGCCCTCAGCTCAGGTGTTAAGAGTAAACTGTACGTTACAGAGCAGCTGGTGACCAAAGTGGAACATCTAGCAGCTAAAGAAACATTTTTTCTTGGGAGTTGGAGACTAAACCAGAGCTTGGATGGTTAGTGTGAGCGATGTGCAGAGCAACATGATCGTCCCATTGGAGTCGTGTTTTTGTCCACCTGATGAATATAAAATCCAATACTGTGTCTAAAAACTGTGCATAAGTTTGGGAAAATGTAGTGCCCTATGGTTGCGTTCACACTGCAAGCCAAAATCCGATTTTAGCCAATCTAGATTGGAACCAGATGCTCTTATGAAGTCTGAACATCATAAATCATGAGATCCGATTTTTGTAAATCAGATTGAAACCACCTTTGGGAGCAAGTTTCAAATCTCATTTGGACAGATGTCTGAACAGCTCCAAACACTCAGATCGGATTTGACTGTCCGTGACGTCTCTCTACGTCTCTACGCTACATCACTCTATGCGACACCAGTCTAAAAGTTGAGTGTGTAACTATGGACACTTCTCGCCATCAACGAGAATCTTGGCTCCATAGCAGAAAGGGAGAAACCACTTTTCATATTGGAAATGGCGGCCGAGGACGTTGTAACTACAGTGAACTTTGCCACATTATACAAATCTAAGTTACGTGTGTTTTGCACAAAGCACCACTTTACTGCCGTCACATGTAAGGGCCCATTTATGCTCAACGGACGTACGAAAATGTATCCGTCCGTTTCAAACGATGTTACAGTCACTGCTCACATACTTCCATGCATCCTTTACGTTGGCATGGATGTTAACCGATACATCCACCAGGGGGCAGCACCGAGTCAAAAGTTTATGACAACAACAAACTCAAAAACAAACATGGCGACTGTGGAGGAGATATTGATAATGTTCCTCTTGCATAAAAGACAAAAACGACATGTTTAAAGTTTCTAACCAACTCGCACAACCTTTCCTCAAAAAGTTCCTCCATTGTTATTTCTTCTTCGTGTCTCACTAGAGCTACGTATCGAGTAGTGACAGCAATACTGCCCCCCCATGGTTTCCGGTGGCACTGCTCCGTTTGGTCCGTATCCGTAAGCTTTATGGAAACGTGCAGAAATACGGACGAAATGAACGCAGAGCACGGACAGAAGGCTCCGTATTTAACGTTGAGCATAAATGGGCCTTAAGCGATCAGTAGGCAGTATGCTAGCTTGCTAACCGTCATTTCTGGTAAGTGTGCAACAGCAGTGTTTGATCTCTGGTTTGTTCTCCGCCAGCTCCTCTTCAGCTAACAGATGTTCCGACTTTCTTCACCAGCTAGTCTCTCACTTGAGCTGCTGTTTGGTGCCTCAAAACCAAAACCAGGAGCTAAAACAGACTAAAAAGCTCTGTGCAGGTGCAGAGCTGATGAAAACTGTGCGTTCACAACTCCCAGATTTCACATCGTCATATTACACAGAGTCAGCTGATCCATCGGTAATGAAAAAATTGATTAGTGCAGCTTTTAATGGCAATCATTTGATTTTCCTCCCAGAGAGCGTCTGGATTTAATTAAACTGTCAGCGTGTTTGTATTTGGATAGAGATGAACTGAGTAAGAGCTAAATCACGTCAGTCTGTTTACTGTGGTATGGAAACAGACCGACTGTTCCAGTTTTGCTGGTTGAACTGGTTCTACTGGTCCAGGTCAAGAATCTTTGGAGGTTCTTCAGGTTCTGCCGACTCCCCCGTCTGACTGGTGTCCTGTAGGATGGACAGAAAACCATCAAATCAGGAAGTGGTTTCCACACAGAGAGTAACTGTCTGTCCTCATATGTCTGGTGGTCATAAAGTGAATATTTATGGTTTTGTTCTCAGACTGTGAATTCGGGGAGTTCAAGGACAGTAAAGAGAAAGAGGGGAAAGTAAAGAACAGAAAGATAAAGAGTCAAACACAGAAAGGGAAATATGGTGTCATCATTAAAAACGGTTCTCTTTTCATGTGCTTATGACTGAGCTCTTTTAAAGCACTTTAAATCTAAATATTTCATTTCTGCTGTTTGTTCTTTTATTAATTTTAATGCAAATCATTATTTCATGCTGCACTCATATTTTATGCTCTATTTTAGTCCAGCCTTTTGTTTTCCTTCTCTCTTTCTATTTGTCTTTACTTGGTTTATTTTTATTATAAATTGTTCTTTTTTTAAATTGTATGTTTTAATGTTTCCAAATGTTCTGATATTTAGTTTTTATGTAAAGCACATCTTTTAGATATTGCAGGGCACTACTTTTTCTGGCACTTTTTGCACAGAGCATGTTATTAATTACATATATACACACATATATCTGTTTTATTAGTATAATTTTGGGGTATTACTTTACTTTTTAGTTTTTCAACTTGGTATTTAAATGTGTGTTTTTATGTTATGTTACATGTGGCTGTCTTTACTGTGGATGTAACTGCTGTAACTAAGCAATTTCCTGTCAAGGATCAATAAAGTATCAATATATATATATATATATATATCTAAATATGACTTCTGTTGGAGTTCAGAGGGCAGGAAGTGATCTGGATACGGTGGTCTTGATTCTCTTCACCTTTGACCTGAGTGCTGTTCTGCTCAAAGAAAATAAATAAGACAAGAAACGAGGCCGGGGTCTTACAGATTTGGGTTGTTGACGCTAAACAAGAAGAATCGCAGTTCAAAGCGTCTTTAATGAACTGTTCACAGATCAGGTCCAAAGTTAACAGACCAAAAAAGCTACAAAAACATCCAGAAAGGTTTTCCTGGGCCGCGACCAGAGCGACTCTCTCAACTATGACTCCACATTATCGTTTGTTATCATGCAGCTCTGACAGCAGCAAGGTCACACAGCTGAAAACAAGTGAAGTCACTGTTCTCCGATCCTCACAGAGAAGGAATGTGTAAACGACTGAGACAACACAACAGTGAAGACAGCAGAGTCTCGTTCACACACATGAAGCAGCAGCAGCAGCGCAGTGGGAACCGATCAGTGTTTGTGTCCGACAAGGTCCAGATATTTGTTTCTTATTTCTTATCAGAACTAAAACACTCAGATATTAACAAATGTTTTGTTTTATGTAGATGGATTTATTGTTTTGTGCTGATTAATTTTATTCGAGATTGTTTTTTTTTTTGCATTTGCACTGAAATATATTTAAATTAATTATTACTAATAAGTTTTATTTATTTTGTTGAAATAATAATAAATCTTTTCATTTGCTTCAAAGTGTTTTCACTCATATTCCAGTTAAACTAGTTTAATGCAAATTAGTTAAGAGTCTGACTGATCCTGGATTTTTTTGGATCAATACCAATATTAGGGAGTAAAACAATTCTGATATATGTACAGAAGATGTAGAGATATACGTATATTTTTGTTATGATCCCTCAAATATAATGAAGATATGATATTTCACAGTTTAACAGTAAAGCAGTAAACTTCTCTGGGAATATAATAATTATAATTGGCTATGAATTAAACAAACAACATATGTATATATTAAACTTGAATTAAGAAAAAGGGGTCAAATATACATAAAATGCTGCTTATATAACTTTAAAAGAAAATTATATTGGCACATATCAGACGGCATATTCAGTGACCCCAGTATATCTGTGATGGGTCAATATCGGCTGATTGATATATCGGTTGGGCTCTAATGCAAATATGTGATGAAAGAATTTATCTAGTAACAATAACTCTGCTACATCCAGACAGTCACAGCACCTAATAATAATAATAATAATAATAATAATAATAATAATAATAATAATAATAATAATAATAATGGCTTCTTCTGTTTGTAAACGTATTATTTCATAAGTGAAATCTTTTGCTCGTTCTTATCTTGAAATGGAAACTTCTTAACCCTCCTGTCGTCCTCCCGGGTCAAATTGACCCCATCTCTTCTTTCCTTCCTCCCTCTTTCTTTAATTTTTCCTTCATTCTTCCCCTCCCTCCCTCTGTCTTTGCTCCCTCCTCCTTCCATACTTGTTTCCTCACTACCTTCCTTCCTTCCTTTCCTTCCCTCCCTCCTTTCTTCCTTCCTTCCTCCCTCCCTCCCTTCCTTCTCTCCTTACTTCCTTCCTTTCCCTCCCTCCCTCCTTTCTTCCCTCCCTCCTTACTCCTTTCAATCCTTCCTTCCTTCCTTCTCTCCTTACTTCCTCCTTTCCTTCCTCCCTTCCTTCTCTCCTTACTTCCTTCCTTCCTTCCTTCCTTCCTTCCTTCCTGATTTGAACTATGCAACTAGACAACACAATCAAACCATGAAACGACATCAGTAACAAAGATTACAAAATGGACGAATGTTCGTAAGCATCTGATGTCACCGCGAGGAGGAAGTAGGAAGTAGGAAGTAAAACCTCCAGTTAGTGTTTAACGTACACGTCCAGCATTATAATAATATATAAATAACAGAAAATCACTAAAATAATCTAATGTGCTATTTAACCTTTGTGTTGTCCTCACAGGTCAAATTGACCCTTTCTGTTTTGACTGTCCCTTCCTCCCTTCCTTCTTTCCTTTCCTCCATTCCTTCCTCCCTTCTTCCTCCTTCCTTCCTCCCTCCTTTCCTTCCTTCTTTCTTCCTCCCTCCTTCCTTCTTCCCTCCCCTCCTTTCCTCCCTTCTTCCTCCTTCCTTCCTCC
This sequence comes from Scomber japonicus, assembly GCF_027409825.1. Lineage (NCBI taxonomy): Eukaryota > Metazoa > Chordata > Actinopteri > Scombriformes > Scombridae > Scomber > Scomber japonicus. Next base: position 30,664,389 of record NC_070580.1, on the reverse strand, counting down.
CTCCCCCTTTCCGTCCTTCCTCCCTCCTTTCCTTCCCTCCTTCCTTCCTCCCTTCCTTCTTTCCTTTCCTCCCTCCTTTCCTTCCTCCTTTCCTTCCTTTCCTCCCTCCCTCCTTCCTTCCTTTCCTCCCTCCCTCCTTTCCTTCCTTCTTCCTTCCTCCCTTCCTCCCCCCCCTTCCTTCTTTCCTTTCCTCCATTCCTTCCTCCCCGTTTCCTTCCTTCTTCCTCCCTCCCTTCTTTGACTCGAGGACAACAGGAGGGTTAAGAAGAAAGCTCTCCAATATAAGCCTGTTTATAAATGAGTCAGACTCTGATTGGGCGACTCACCCCAAACGGCTCGGCGAAGGCTCTGGAGCCGCTGTACAGAGGGTTGGGGATGGAGACCAGCGTGGGTCTGATCTTGCCGCCTGCTGCACCGTCCTCATCCTCATTCTGTGACGGAGGAAACAGGAAGAGCTGTTAGCTGTTAGCAGGAGGGGGGGGGGGGGGGGGGGGGGGGGGCAGTGAAATCAACCAGCAACTGAATGACTGATAAACACCAGATGTTTTCCGTTTTAATGATTATATCAAACACCGCCTTCATTAAAATCTGTTCTACATCCTCAAATTCACTGTTGTGTTGATCTCAGCTGAGTGAATCCCTGTGGAGCAAAAGGGAACCAAAGGCTAAAAAAAGCTGAGTCACTTCCTGGTTTACGGAAAACAATCTGCAAATCAACGGCTTTCCCTCTTCCTGTGTTTCCTCTGAATTGGGGGTGCTGTAATGTTAATGTGTTTGTACCGATGGAAACAGGTGGTGACATGACATCTGAAACTTTTTGGTTCTCGATTGGCAAATGCAACATCATTAAATAAAAGATGAGCTATTAAGGATGGGTTCACAATGTTCTCAACAGTCAGGGCCACAAATTAACATTATTAACAAAATGTGTTTTTCTTGCTGTAATAATTCATCCTGTTCATACTGAGCATTAGAAAATCCTTTAATAATGCACTCACAATGGACGTGATGAAGGACAAAATCCACAGCTAATATGAAGCTTTAGTCAAATCAAGGAGATATATTCATAGTGTCAGTCTCTCTTTTTGTTCCTACACTTCCACCACAGCTCAACAGGGAAACACAAAGAGGGAATTTGATGCTAAAAACCCTGTAAATGTAGCAGATATCCACTTGATATGACTAACTCAGACTGCTAAAACCTCCTATAAGCTTTACTTCATGTCTATGTCAGGTGTCCATATGATCAGATTTGTGTAAACCAAATAATATTTTTTCCTCTGAACTTCTCACATGCTTTCAATAAATGTTCAAATAATCAAAAAATTAAAGATTAGAGAAAAGTCAGAAACCTGAAAACACATTTGTGTATCAGAACATTGTTTTTTCTTCTTTTTCTCCCATTAATCATCTCACCACCCCTCACATTTATCTGTTGACCCTTTGGAGGGGCCTCGACCCCTAGGTTGGGAACCACTGGACTAAACTAGCTAACTGTATATAAAGTAGCGTAAACTAGCTAACTGTATATAAAGTAGTGTAAACTAGCTAACTGTATATAAAGTAGAGTAAACTAGCTAACTGTATATAAAGTAGTGTAAACTAGCTAACTGTATATAAAGTAGTGTAAGCTAGCTAACTGTATATAAAGTAGAGTAAACTAGCTAACTGTATATAAAGTAGTATAAACTAGCTAACTGTATATAAAGTAGTATAAACTAGCTAACTGTATATAAAGTAGTGTAAGCTAGCTAACTGTATATAAAGTAGAGTAAACTAGCTAACTGTATATAAAGTAGTGTAAACTAGCTAACTGTATATAAAGTAGAGTAAACTAGCTAACTGTATATAAAGTAGCGTAAACTAGCTAACTGTATATAAAGTAGAGTAAACTAGCTAACTGTATATAAAGTAGTATAAACTAGCTAACTGTATATAAAGTAGTGTAAACTAGCTAACTGTATATAAAGTAGTGTAAACTAGCTAACTGTATATAAAGTAGAGTAAACTAGCTAACTGTATATAAAGTAGAATAAACTAGCTAACTGTATATAAAGTAGTATAAACTAGCTAACTGTATATAAAGTAGTATAAACTAGCTAACTGTATATAAAGTAGTATAAACTAGCTAACTGTGTATAAAGTAGTATAAACTAGCTCCACCTCCAGCAGCTACAACAGTAACATGCTGCTCTAACACTGATGCTTCACTATTAATAATCTAATGATGTCATATATAATAATATATCAATACTTTTACTACATTTTGATGATTTTTGAATACTTTTACTTTAAATAGGATTTTTCATGCAAGACTTTAACATACTTGTAATGGACTGTGTGTGTGCGTGTGTGTGTCTCACTCTGAAGTAGTGGAAGCGGAAGGCATCTGTTTTGTTTCTGAAGATGTAGTATCCGAGTCCGGCCAACACACACGCCACCAGCACTGCCACCAAGCTGGCCGACACCGTGCCGCTTGAGTGGGTGTGGCTACGGTAGGAATGCTGGGGGATCTGGAGATGAATATGTAAAAGTATAAAAACATCAGTTTAAACTGCTGGATATCTGACATACACACATTATCTGTCCAGCTCTAATAACCATGGCAACAGCTACACTTTGCTGCACCGTTGCCATGGAGACGTGACTCTCTGCTGTGATCATCACCAGCTTTATTTCCCCTGAGGAAGATAAAAAATTCAACCAATTAAAATGAATAATTGATGTTAAAGATCCAGTGAGAAGACAGATATCTCTGGTCACGTATATGACCGACCTCGGCTGCCATTTTGTTTTTTTTATATCACAGGAAGAAATATCTGTTAACAGGATGTAGAGGAAGGCAAGATGGCCACCGATACGTCACATGTCCAAGTTCTTAAAGGTTTAAAGCTTAGTGTGAAGTTAGTAGATTTACTTCAGTTTTTTAGGGTTTTGGCAATTTCAGTTCTTAAGGAATATTTCCAAATTCTCTGATTCCAGCTCCTTAAAATGTTTGGTTTCTTTAACCCTCCTGTTGTCCTCTGGTCAAGGAAAGAAGGAAAGAAGGAAGGAGGAATGAAGCAAGCAAGGAAGGAGAGAAGGAAGGGACGAAGGAAGGAAGGAAGGAAGGAAAGGACTAAGGAGGGAGGGAAGGAGGAAGAAAGGAGAGAAGGAAGGGACGAAGGAAGGATTGAAAGGAGTAAGGAGGGAGGGAGGGAGGGAGGGAGGGAGGGAAAAGAAGGAAGGAAGGAAATGAGTTAAGGAGGAAGGAAGGAAGAAAGCAAGGAAGAAAGGAAGTAAGGAGAGAAGGAAGGGACGAAGGAAGGATGGATAGTGAGGAGGGAAGAAAGAAAGGAGGGAGGGAGGGGAGGGGAGGGGGGAGGGAGGGGAAGGAAGTAAGGAGAGCCGGAAGGGATGAAGGAAGGATTGAAGGGGGGGAGGGAGGGGAAGGAAGTAAGGAGAGCCGGAAGGGATGAAGGAAGGATTGAAAGGAGGGAGGAAGAAAGGAGGGACGGAGGGGAAGGAAGGAAGGAAAGGAGGAAGGATGGAAGGAGCAATGAAAGAGGGAAGGAGGGGAAGAATGAAGGAAAAATTTGTTAGGTGCTAAAACCCGAAGAGGTATGTGAACCAGTAGAGCACATATGTGGGCAGAGAAATGACAGATTACCACTTTAAAAGACAAAACCTGAAGATCCAGATATTTCAGTCTGAGAGAAAAAGGTATTAAACTCTCTAACCACAGTCAGCCTGAGAGGGATGAGGACAGATGTAAAGAACGTGAACTTTAGGTGAACTGAACATGATTAATTTATAGGGAGAAGAATAATTAGTTTAGCTAAAGGCTTCAGATTAATTTAATCTGATGTGATCAAATCTAATCTTTTCCGTCCCGTATCATGAATATTGATCAGCTGGATGTTATCAGGATGAAAATGTTTTAAAATTCTTCATTTCTTTAAAGTGTACCAAGAAGCTAAACACAGCCATCTGCTCTCTGCCCACAACTCTATCTGTTGCCTAGCAACAACAGACAGAACATCCTATTAGGGAGCAGATGGGAGAGGAAAGGTTGTCATGGCGCCTCCTGGTGGCAGCGATTAACGAACTGTGGCAGTTCACGTTACAGCAGATATTTAAAGGTGTGCTGTGCAGGGTTTGTAAACACTTGGCCCCTCCTCCCCGCTCAGAGAGACACAGAGAGAGAGCAGCAGTGGGTGAGCGAGCTAGAGTGAATGAAGAGAGCGAGAACAAAACTGTGGATTAGATAAGTAAAATGTTATTTTCTTGTTTGTTTCACAGCAGTTACGTTCTAACGCACAAACAAACACACTGACAACTCCACACAACCCTGCCGTCTGTGGGAAGGAGCCTCAAGCGTATTGCCGGATTTGGTGTGAATGCAGAGCTTCATCCTGTCTTTTATGGCCTTTCTGCTCTGTCTGTGTGTAGCTCAGTGCAGGACGGAGACAGCAATGTAACCTGGTTGCTACGAGTCCCGACCTCACACCATATACGCTGTTATTGGCTGAGAGATCCACATCCACTACTCAAAGACTGATGTCCAGAAACATCCAGAACACAGCAAATAATTAGAAAATATAGGCAGATAAATACACCGCTAAAGCAACGGTAACACGGATAAACTTTAGTGCTGCACAGCTACTTATCAGTCCAGTATCACACCATTAAGTTTTTTCCATTTGCCGTTTTTTTTCATATTAAATGATGCATTAAAAGACTTGAATGGAAACAGAAAATGTAAAAAAAAGTCTCAAGTTTCGATGCTTCACTGAGGTAGAAAAATTGGTGTAATGAAGATCTGAAGCCACCCTTTTTTTCTTTTTCTTTTTCCCCTAAGTTTCTAGGTACTTTTAAACTGTGTACTTTAAGTCTCTGTCGTGAATCCTGTTTGCACCACATCTGAAGAACCAGGTAGATCATGCAAGTTAGACCCACGAGGAATTAAATCAATTACAGCAGCGAATGAGAAACAGCATTCACACAGGAAGAAAAAAAAACACAGATTTGTCCTGTTCTTTGTATTTCCTGCTGCATGAATTGGATGTAATGAATGAAGAGGAAAAGAGGAAAAAGAAACGTTTTATTTCTCTCATTCATTGCTTTGCTCTCGCTAACGTCGCCCTCTCTTCTCCATTCGCTCTCTAGTTCGCTCCACTCTTCATCTTTCTCATTATCTCTGTGGATTCAGGTACATTTAACCTTGATGGACATCAGAGATACAGTACTCTCTCTACAAAGAGTAAGTCTTGTTGTCCACGCTGACTTTTCCTACAGTTTAGACTGGTTTAATATAACTATAATTGTACATATCCAGTGCAATATAGTGTAGGATTGTGTTTTTATATATATTTCTTCTGCTAATTCTATATTTATCTTTTTATTTCTGTATTTATCTTGTCAGTTTTTTGCTCTTTGTGCTCATCTTTGGGCTGCTGTAACAATTTCCCCTCAGGGATGAATAACATATTTGTCAGTCTCTCTCTCTCTCTCTTTATAGGTGTACACATTTTGAAGAAGTGTGCATCCGTGACACAGTCAGCATCTCTGGATTAAACCATTTTAACTCACCGGTGGGGGGGGTGCTCTCAGCGGGGCCTCGATGATATGGATGATGCCATTTATAGCAGGAATGTCCCACTCCAACAGCAGCCGCTGGTTCACCAGTTTACGGCTCTGAGGGAAGTCATTTAAAAGAATAACAAAGAAACAATTTATTAAAATAATGTCACAGACGTCCATTAATCTGGTGGTTTCCAATCGTTTTTGGCCTGTGACCCCTTAAAATACAACCATAGTCCAAGGTCATTATCATTTTCAACACTTGCTTAAAGAATTACTTGAACTATATTTGATTATCCAAGTAGTTGCTGATTAATCTTTTCTTGAGCAACTAATTGACTAAAATCGCAGCTTAAACAGGATTATTTTGTTTTATTTGAATAACTTTCAAAATACAGTGATCTACATGAAACGAAGCAAAAATTAGAAGAAAGTTTCACAAAAAACTTAATTTTGTGGTGTTCTTCCCCCGTGAATCCTATCCTGTTTAATTAATCCAGCGACCCCCACGTTGGAAGCCACTGTGTTAATCCAAAACACAAAAATATAAGAAAACACGAGAAGTGTTTGTTTCTGACCTCATTGTTGCCGTGGGTAACAGTCAGGTTTAACCCAAGCCTGGATGCGATGACTCCCTGGTGTTTCAGCTCCTTGAATGGTCGTCTACTGTGATTGGCTGAGATGTGATACTCAAGATCTCTACCAGACAGAGTCTATAAACACACACACACACACACACACACACACACACACACACACACACACACACACACACACACACACACACACACACACACGAGAAACAGATTAGATGTCATTGACAGCTCTTTTAATTGGAAACTGCTGGTATCCTGATTCAGTTAATTCAGTTCTAAAGGTTAAAACGTAATTATGTAAAGGGTAATATGTGTTGGAGCGGATCAGTCTACTTCCAGGGTCAGGGTTATATAATTGACGCATCCTTCAGTAAAAGTCTGTACTCCAGGTCCTTCACTTGTTAAAAACCTTGAAACATGAGTGTACTCTCCAGGCTCCATAAGCTTTTTCTAAACTGGCCAACAACCACAGAGATGACTAACAAGTAACCTCATTAAATGTTATGTGGTTGTTATTGGTTACTGGAAAGACAAACCTAGTATCATTGTCAAATTAAGTAAAAATATATTTCAGTCACAAGTCTAAAGTGGTTAAAACATTTTTTTTTCCTCCAATACAGAAACCACTTGGTTTCACTTTGACCAATTGAAACATGACCTGTGGAGTTCCCCAAGGCTCAATCATTGGGCCTCTCTTTTTTATATTTACTGTAACAGATGGGCCGGCCTTGTCTGTAAGTGAGTCAAAGATGAGGTTACAGGAGGGCGTTTAAACTCATACAGTGGCTCTTAAATACATAACTGTGGTGACACAGAGTGACTGTACTTCCTGCTCTGAGCTCTCAGCGGAGCAGAGAAGTCGACTAAACTCCAGTTTAAACAAACACATACCAGCGTCTCTAGGTAATACATGAGACTGATGTAGGCTGTTACATCATTTTAGTAACTGGGAAAAGATGAGCCTCCTGAATTTTTGCATTCAATGCTGTAAACACTTCCATTTATTTTAATTTAATTTTCACCACAGTCTCCAGATGAACATTTAATATTCAGGAATTCAAATAATAGACGCTACCACTGACTGTCACTGCACAGCACACCCATTCATGGTCCAGACATGTACTAGATTTAGAGGTTTCCATTTGTGCTTCAGTATAGTTTAGTTTTTTTATCCTTGTTTTAAATGTCTTATTCAGTATTTCTAGATGTTAGGTAAAGCCTTTTTAGTTGCCTTTGTGGATGAAATGCATGACAGAAATGCCTTAATCCACATATTGTAACTATTAAAGAGTAATACTTATACTACTCAATGGGAAATTATACGAGCTGACCATGAAGCTGATGCACAGACTGTTACATAAAACAATAAAAAATAACAAAAACAAACATTTTTAGGTTATTGGTTTATATACAGCACCAGTCAAAAGTTGGACATACTTTCTCTTTCAAGTGAATGGGAAGGTACGTCTAAATGTTTGTCTGGTGCTGTATATACGTATATACATATATACATATCTATATAAAATTGGCTCACCTGGTTTGGGGCAAAGCCGGCATCATGAGGAACAAACAGCGTAACCTCAGATTTCCTGTGAGATAAAAATTCGACGAGCTGTTTGCCCTCCAAGGACGAATCACTGTAGTCTAACAGGAACTACAGTGAGAGAGAAGAGGACAGTGGTGTTATTAAATCCACTCAATCATTCTTATTTAGTTATGAATATTTAATGTTACAGAGAAAAAGGTTAAAGCATTTTCAAGCACAAAAACATTACAATCAGTACAGGACGACAAATGAGGAAATTGAGCATGATAGGATCATGTTTTTGTGTGTTTTTAAATCCTGTTTTATGTTGTGTAACATCCTTAAAATGTTAAATAATACAAAATTGTATCATCTTACAACAATAGCAGTATTTCTATTTATATTTTAAGATCAAGTGTGGAGCATTTGATGTTACTTATAATTAAAAACAAACAGATTATATAGACTAAATTGAAAATACAGGCCTTAAAGTTCAACCTCAATGACACAAAAGTGAGGACGCCTGTGACTTCCACTTAAGACTAAATGTCTGAACCAATAAGAAAGCAGATTGTGAGACTTCATAAAGATGGGAGAGGGGAGAAGATCATCAGCAGGCTACTGAGCAGAGGCTAAAACACAGCAGCAGTCAGCAGGTACAGGACGACTCACTACCAACAACAGAAGGTGTAGTGTCCGTCCTCGGCAGAAGACGATATGCACTATTCACTATTTATGCAGCTTTACATTGAAAATAAGGACGAAGAAGTGCTTCTGATTTGGTGCAAGGATTATGAGGATATTGCATGAATTCAACTTCTACAAAAAGAAAACAATTTCATACAAAACTGCAACTTTAAACTTTGCCAAAGAACATGATAAGACGTCTGATGGCTATTGGCAGCACAATCATTGTTCAGATGAAACCAGAATAAATGAGTTTGGATCAGATGGGGTCCAGCATGTTCAGTGTGGACTCGTTCAGGATTACCGCAGTGTCGGCACAGTGAAACATGGAGGTGGGAGTGTGACTTTAAGGGGCGACATGACTGCAAAAGGTGAGATGACATTTATAGACGACTCTATGAATGAATTAAAGGATGAGTCCAAGTCTCAGGGAGCTTGGCAAGAGAGGATTTTTCCAACATGACTATGAACCCAAATACACTGTAAACATCACAAGAGTTTTAAAAGAAAAAAAGACAGCTATGACCTGGAAAAGTATGTTCCCTGACCTGGATCTAATAAGACACCTTTGGAGTATTTTAAATAGGTAGAGAAAAAACCCCTCAAGCAAAGAGCAGCTGAAAAAATGATCTCAACAGATTTGTGAAAGACATCATCTCTGCTCAGGAGGATTTAATCTGCTATCAAAAAACAAAGTCAGGCATATCAAATATTAAAAACTGAAATAATGGAGGTTTCACTAATGAAGGGCACGCTGAGTTTTGTTGCAGTTCGTTCTTAAATATGAACCTTTCATTGTTGCCTCGTTTTTCAAGTGAAATTGACTTCTTGGGTTTTCTCGAAAAACTACTAAATTTGCATTAAATGGGAAGGATTTGTAATTACTTCACATTTTAGTGACGTTAACCAGGAGTGTACTTTTTACAGTAAGCCATTTGTAGCTAATTATTATAGTTCTGTCTGAAAACTACATTTCTTTCTGAGTTATATCTCGGGTATATGCCAAAAAAATCATTTCCGAGTGTTTGTTTATCAAATTCATGGCCTCTTTTCTCTTCCTGTAAAACGTTTTCATATGTTTGACTCATCTTGAACTTGGGAGCTTTTACAAAAATGTATCCAATCAAATGTGATTTTGGGCGACAAGCTAACGTCATATGAAACCACACGGGTTGAAGTAGCGAGCAGATCACAGGAGGAAGTGTGTTTTACATCAGTGAGGGAAAAAAACTGTTTTCATTTCAAAAGAATGTGGCTGAGGTTTTAATTTATTCCTCCTCCTGATCTCACTACACAGAGAGGGAGGTGCGTGTGGAGGCCAACAGGGTCAGATTTGATTGGATGACCTGAAAACTGAAAATACTGAAAGAACTTATAATGAATTATCCTTACAAGGAGACATATTATGCACATTTCCAGGTCTATATTTATATTCTGGGGCTTCACCGGAATATATTTGCATGATTTACAGACGTGTCTCCTTTAACAACGACTGTAAACGGTCTAACTGTCACACTCACCTTGTAAAAGATGGAGAAGTTTCTGTATGTTGCAAGGACGCTGGTCAGGACGCCGTTACAGAAGTCTCCGTTTCCGATGTAACCAGCGAGACACTCACACGACACATCTGCACACACACACAGACGCACACATGTTAACACTACTTTTTACACACAGGACAAAAGAGTGTCTTCAGGTTTGGAGTTTTTAGTCTAATGTTGTGTCTTAATTTTGTCATTTGAGCTGTTTTCTGTACATTTGACCAGCAGTGAGGATTTCATCTATCAATCCAGCAGACTTTAATATTTTGGAGAATTCCCACCACAGTGAAATAAACTGAGATTGATATTAAACTCTTTCACAATAACACGATAATATGAATTCATTGACCTGTTGGAATTTAATAGTTTATGAAAGACCCCACATTAGTTTTATTCTGTTCATTACAAAGTCTAATATGTTGGATTTTTATAAATAAATGTTATTTGGTGTCAAGAAAACAAACTAAATATTATGCCGATATCGGATCGGCCGATATTTAGCATTTTATGCAATTAGTGAGATCGGCTGTAATGTCTTACTTCACCGATCCGATCAATGTCGTCATGTTGAAACTTTTTGCAGATGCTCCCGTTGCATAGATTGCAGATGGCTTGTGTTTTATCTGTCTCATTTAGTCCGAAGAAGTTCCACACCACCTATATGTTTGTTTGAATCCGACAGTTAGTTTTGAGCCCTGTCACAAATCACGATGTGACGGACAATAAAGTTTTTTGAATATTGAATCATTAGCTGTCGGATTCAAACAAACATGTGGGTGTTGTGGGCTGACAGATAAAACACAAGCTGTTTGCAACCTGTGCAACAGTAAAGAACTTCGTGGGGAAGCATCTGCAAAATGTTTCAACACCACAAATGTACCTGGATAGGAACACGAGGAGGAGCATGCCGAGTTTGGACAAAGAAGAAGTGATTGGATTGGTGATCGGTTTATTTAAACTCACTGATTGGTGATCAGCCCCAAAAATCCTGATGGTGTAAAGCCTACTAAATATCATTGTAACATTAAACATGTTTCAAGACTTAATAAAGGAGAAACATTTAATCCATTAGTTGAAAGAAAAAAAGGCGACAATAATGAAAATAATGAAACTAAATTAGGCCAACACTGAAATCACAGCTTCAGAGTGATACAGACACTTCAACACCCGAATATTATGCTGGAGGATTTTAATCACTGTAACCGAAAGCTGCAGTTGGTAACTTTGAGGAGAGAGAGGACTTAGCATCAAATTTGAGGAAGTAGAACTGCCAGATCCCTCCCCCTCCCTCTCCGCTGCACTCCTGGCCTGCTTCCAAAGTCCCTCCCCCAGAGGCTGACCACGTGCACACAGTGGTTGTTGTTGCGCCATTACTTTCTCTACACTTCTGAAGCTGCTCTCGGAGATATGAGCTTGACCGAGCTGAGGAGGAAGGGGGAGGGGGCTGTGTGCGTGAGCAGTGATTGGCAGCTGTCAGACATACCATCAGACACAATCCTGGCTCTGATTGGGTCTTTTTGTCCGGTCGTGGTGGATTCTGGCAATTAGCAGTAGGAGCAGTAGGCGGGGCTAAATGAGCCTGTTTTTTTGTTTTTTTACAGATTACTAGTTTCATGTAATGCTGTCTTTACATAGTGACAGTCTTTTATAAGACTTACCAACTGCAGCTTTAAAGAAAACATTGAACAGTTTTTATCAGCTGTCTTATGCGCCATACTAAACCTCTGGACCTGAAAAGAGCGTCTGACGCACTCTACTGTTAAATCATTTGATCACAATACTTTACATCTTCTACACGTTTAAAAGACTGTTGAGAGAAGTGAAGGTGAAGGTTCCTCTCTTGCTCTGCAGGTGTGCTTCAACTGCACAGACTGACTTCACCGATACACTCGATGCATTAAAGGACAAGACTGAAGCTCCTCCAGCTGTGACTGAAAAGCGTTAAAAAAACACTTCAGACTCACCGAGTGTAGTGAGAGTCGTAGGTCTGATAATATCGGCCACCAGGGTTTTAAAACCTGCGCTGAACAGCTGTGCAGCATCTTTCATTTTATTTTTACACCATCCATCTCTTCAGCAGCAGAAGGTCCACAAGTTATAGAAACATTACACATTTGTCCCAGTTGTTGAGACTAAAACCCTTCTGACATTAAATGACTTCAGGCCTGTCATGTTGACACTCGAGAAGCTCGTTAAACTTATCGCAGGCGGAGAAATCCCTCGTTTACCTCAATATGCATACATGTCTGGTAGAGGATGCTGCCGTCACACTACACACAATACTATGATTTCTGTAACGCCACCTTGAGGAGACACAAGCTGGTCAGGTTCAGGTTGTTGTTTATAGATTGTTTTATGACTTTTGACACTATTCGTCCTCATCTGTTAGCGGAAAAGTCATCGAAGTCGTCTTTTAAAACTGGATTTTATTCCTGGCTTTTGATTAAGAATTGTCTTGAGTCTTTTTGTTCTATTTTTATAATATTTGTTTTGATGTTTTATTTTCTTATAAATTTTATTTGTCTGTTTCTTTTGTCTTTTAATCTCTTTTTTTTTAACCTAGTATTTTAGTCTAGCTTTTAATAAACTTTTCTCTTATTCTCTCATGTTTTTTGATTTATTGTTTATTTATTTTTCTCTTATTTACTTTATTTCAATTTTATTTTCTCTTGGCCTGCATTGGGTTTTTTTTTTCTTTTTTTGTTTGTTTTTGTTCCCTGCTTGTTTTTATTCCTTTTATTCATGTTGCCCTTGTTCTGTGCTTGTTCTGTCTTGTCACCAGCTTGTAAATCAAATCGGAAGCACTTTGAACTACATTGTATAAAAAGTGCTATATAAAGTTTTAATGATTGATTGATTGAATCTAGACGGCTGGATGTTGCTGGACTTCTTCACTGAAAGGTCCCAGTGTGTGATGGTAAATGGCTCTTAGTCCAGTCAGCTCCCACTGGTTCTCCTGAAGGCTTCTCTCTCTCTCTCTCCACTACTCTGCATCTTGTGGATGATTCTGTGATTTTAAGTCTTTTTTGAAGGAGAGGAGCAACATCACGGTCCTGTGGTTAATGATGAGTCCTTTCTCCGACTAAATGTGTTAAAACGAAAGACGTGATGATCAGCTCTAAAAAGACTTTTCCTTCTACTAACTAGCATCAAAGGTGCTGACATCGAGCTGGCGGACAGCCATAAATACTTTGGTGTTGTTGATTTACTGTGTGTGAATCTCGTGTTGCTTCCACAATGAAAAGACGGTTTTCTTTTAATGTCTCCTCCGCGATGATAACTCTCTTCTATAGAAGTTTTATTGACTCAGTTTTAATGCTCTGTATCGTTGCTTGGTATCATAATTTGAATAAAAACAGACTCAGTAGCCTCATCAAAGGGAGGAGTCAAGCCCAGCTTACCGACCTTAACAACAGGCAGGTGTTCAGAGAGGCTCGCTCCCCTCTGGAGCTCAGACAGTTTGAACTGTTGCCCTCAGGCTGTTGGTCGAGGGAGCTCGTTATTAGGACTAAAAGACATAAAGTTTCCTTTGTTCCTGCTGCCGGTGACTTCAGCACTTTGACCTTGATGCTGAATAAACTCCTTTATTTATTTATTCATCTTAGTCCTGATGCTTTTTGTTGTCCGTCTGTGTTTTGTTGTGTTTTATTTTTGTACGATTTGTGTGTTTGTATAAAATGGCAGCAAACAAATTGACGTGTGAGGGACCATAAAGATACTTTGAACTTATAAACAAACTCTTATAAACATGTATTTTTATGCAGTTAAAAGTCTAAATATGAAAATCTGATCTTGCTTACAGTTTACTGTGTGACACGTTAGCTCAATGAATAGCATGGCCGTCTTTCAAACGTTGAGGTTCGATTCCCTCCTGCGGGTATCATTGTGTTTATAGAAGTTTAATACTATTCAGCTTGAAGATGCTGTTTTGTTGTCTTTAATAAAATTATTATATTCCACGAAAATATAAGATATATATTTATGTATGGGACCAATAGCTCCACCTTGTGGCCGACACCAACATGCTATTTATTAACTGCCATCTGTTTAATGTATTATGCCATTATAATCTAATTCAGCAAAGTCATTTATATTGGGATGCTGAATAAGTCTAAAGCATTTCACCTGCAGTTGGCGCTAAAGATTTTTTTAAATATTGCAGCCTGCAGCTTTTACACATTTGATCAGTATCTGTTTTCATAACAATGAAATAGACAAGAACGTTATCTTTTTAATTCAGTTGTTTATAATTGTAAATTTAAAAGCAAATAAGCAAAGAATGTTTTTTAAAACCGACGCCTGAAATTATTCAATTTCCTTTTCAAATACATTTTTCCTTCCTCCATATTATTTTATTTCTATTGAATGTAAAGAGGTTTCTGTAGTATCCTTTTTACAAAATGCTTATTTGTATAATTCTCTGCCACTGTTTCTCCTCATACATTTATATACTGTATATTATTGAGCTTTGAATTTGAAGCTATAAATAAAGACTGAGATGTTTCCACTGATCTGTCGCTTCTGTCTGTACTTAGAGTGCTTCATTAGTACCTTCGACCCGGTAGCAGTAGGCGTCGTACATGCTGCTCTGGTCTACCGGGTCTTTGTAGAGGACCAGACCCACGTGGTTCTCTCCACACTTGACCGAGGGGAAGCGGGTCGGGTATCCCACCTTTCCCCCCTCCAACCAGCCGGCCACACACAGATGCATCCCCAGCTGTCAGGACCAGAGAAAAACAACAACAGTAGGATTAGTGATTGATCACAGGTCCCAGCATGCATTGCTGCTGCGGTCAGGACTGGTGAAATAAGATAAATACCTCACGTTTAAATAGAAGAGGTTGTTATAATGTGGCTGTGAATTCTGCGTATCTACAGAAATATTTCCAGATGTTTAAAAGATTTTACAAACCTTAGCTGGTCGACAGACTCAGAGGACGTTTGTTATTTAGCAGGATTTTATAAAGCCCTGAATGTAAAGCAGCTCATATATGGAGAATAACCCACATGAGGATGATCTATGTGAAGAGGAGTCCAGCTTCAAACCCATTCCCTTGATCCAGGTCTCTGCCATAAAACCCAAGAAAAAACCTACCAAGAAATCAGTCTCAGAAAGCATGTTTCTGATATGAATTGAACTTCATATAATGGAATATTTAATGCATGTTATTTTCCATAAGGTTTCATGTTTAAATTATATCTGACATTTATCACAGCAGCTATAATGTACATCAGGATAACTTCTGTTTCCGCTGTGCCTGGCATGTCATGTTTGATTATGCAGTAGCATAAATAATAAAGGTTTTGGGAAAACTCTCAAATTTATATTTATTTATACGTACAAAATAAGGACGAGGGTCATCTCCCCTGCTCGCCGACCCTTTAACCTAAAACTATAACTGGTTCGGACATCTCTGGAGACAGCTCTAATAAAATCTTGGTTGCAATCTGTGTCAGACTGCATGATGATATTGTGGGGTGGCATCCATTCATCATATTCTGTGTACGTGTAGGAGGTCTTCTTACAAGACTTAATGTAATTCTCATGACTTTAGGTAGCAGCATCTCTAAACTAATGGGGTTAGATTTGTTTCACAATAATTGAAAATCTGATCCAAATTAAATTGAAAGAAAATAAAAATACTATCATGTAATCATAGTGTGTGTTAATAATAAATGGTAAATAGCGCCTTTCTAGTCTTCAGTCCACTCAAAGTGCTCTAACTAGGGCCCTATGATTCCCACGATCACGGACGGAATCGCGGAATTGGCCGATTAAAACAGAATTTATTTTTAATGTGGAATATCGCAGAATTTGACATAAACAGGCTGTTTTTATGTGGAAGAGGAACGTATGTCTGGAGAAAACTGCACGAAGGAAAGCAAATCTGGGAGGCACAACAAGCCCCGCCCCCCTCCACACACTGAGCCCCTCCCCCTTCAAAACAATGTAAGCATGGCGAAGCATGCTTACATCTTCAACGGCGAAAAAACTTTGAAATTCGACACTATTACTGTACGGTACGGTACTGAGGAAATGTATTGTTTGTCACCTCAATAAATTTAAGTTAATTTTTATTTCATTTGTGTACATTTAAATTAAAAACACTGTTTTTGTTAGTAAAATAAGAGCAAAAGGTAAAAAAACAGGATTCCCAAAAATTAAAACGGAAAAATGGAATTTGGGAAAAAATAAAACGGATTTGATAGATTTTATAGGGCCCTATTTAACACTACAAGCCACATTCACACATTCACATACACACATTCTTACACTCATAACACAGCTTTCAGGAGCAGTTTGGGGTTCGGTATCTTGCCCGAGGAGACATCAACATGCAGATGGGAGGAGGCGGGAATCAAACTGCTGCTCTTCCGATTAGTGGAGGATCCACCCTACCTCCTGAGCCACAGCCGCCCGGTCACTGGAGACCGTTAGAAACTGGGTTCATAGAGTTCAGAAGAGCTCAGAAGTAAATGTCCTTCAGTGTGTAAGTTCATTTAGTTCATATGAAGAAAATAATCCATATCAACTATTATGGTTCAAGCTTTTTGAAGGATCAAAGACTGTCTGTGGATTATTCTATAGACGAGGTAGATGAGTAAAGGTTAAGGTCTTTTACAGCTCTGCAGTAACACACACATAATACGTATGTGAAGAACTGTGTATGAATGGTGTCTTTGCTTTTGTCTGCTTTGACTAAGAATCAATCTTTATCCTCCTTCGTTCTCCTCCAACATCCTGAAGAATAACACCTACAATCTTTTCACTCAGTGATATTTCAGGACTGAAATTCAGTTTTGCTCTTGAATTTTTCAGTTTTGTACCACTGTGTCATTGCATTTCCAGATCACTGATGTGCCCCTCAAAAATATAACTGGCCAATGGGGACCCGGCCCTCTGACACCCACCCACGGTAAGTAGCAAAACTGTAAAAAAAAAAATGAAATGAAGCAAACGAAAATCCTGATCAGTGAATGTGAAGAATATTGTAATCAAATGTAGCACTTAGGTATTTTTTTTATTTAAAGTTTTGTCTTTACGTAATTTCTTGGTTTCAAATGACTGTTATTCACTGTTTATTTATTTAGTTTTTATTTGATCTTTGAGAATTTTTGTTAATTTATTATGAAACAAATCTAATCACATAAACCGTCATAAATATCTTGTATGTATTTTCTTTATTTAAATATATTTGTCTGATATTTCGATCAGTTCAGTCATTGATCATCTTTCTCTCCCACCTTTAACTATCACTAACTGCACAAACCAACACATTATGATCATTCATTTCCTTTTTTAAATTCATCTTCACCATGTCTGCATTTATCTTTACGTGTGAGAAATGTTAAACTAGAAGAAGCGAGTATAGTGAACATAGTCTTGTATCCTCATAAAATCTAATATATGAAACAAGGTGGACCTACCCATCGTCACACAGTTACTTTGGGGAATATAAATAAACCATGTTATGGCTGAATCGCTTACAATATATCTGTCAAGCGTTGATGGCGATACCCTTGAGAGAAATCTATAAATCAAAACCTTCGCTGTGAGTATCTACTGTTGAAACTCTGCTTAACCGTCTGCATCTTTGACGTATACTGCTGCAGCAATAATGTAAGTCAGAGTATATTATACACTATTATACACTATATATTATACTAGTTCCTCTGTGCTACGTTGTCATTGTCAACAAATGCCACAAAAACACCCAAACCAAAAGTCAGTCTTTAAATACTTCTCTACTCTATCTGTGGCTCTCACACTTCAGATCTTTGGTTCCTACTGAAGACTAAAGAAACTATAAAGGAACGAAGGGTCATTACGTCACTGTGTTGCGCATGAATGCACAATGTGAAGACCCCTGGCTTCATCTCTTCTCTCTCAGTTTCACAGGTCATCAGTCTGGGTGATTTAATGTGGTATTTAATGTTTCATGAGTTTTTGAAGGTACATTTAGTTTGAATTTTATGTTAATTTAATCATTTATTTCTGTGCAAGTTGCGTTAATGTTATGTTAGATGAATGCACATCGGGGGACACATGGGCTTAAATGGTGTCACAGTACCAATTAAGCTCCATGCCAGACTTTTGACTTTTTTCATCAAATATCTTTATTTTATATTCCAAAATCTACATGAACTAATGAATACATTTCAAATGAGAGATAAATGTTGCTTTATAAGAAATGATCTCCCTTATAAATCATGTCAGTATCCATGACAACACCTGAACTTAGATTTTGGTGCTTAATGGGAACATTTACCCTAACAGCTGAAAACACTGGTTAGTAAAATAGCAGATTAATCAAATGTAATAAGTTACATTACTTTGATAAAGTAACTGAAATAGTTACATTACTTATTACATTTTAAATAGAATAAGTAGTAATCTGTAACCTATTACATTTCCAAAGTACGCTTCCCAATCCTGTTAATACTCCACAACTAAATGAACTGAGCCCGTTAGCTAATGTTATGAAACATAATCAACAGTTTTTGATAAGCTGACCAGGCGGACAGCAGGGTACCAGACAAATGGGATTACTGCCCAGGTGCTGATTTGATCACAGCAGAGATGCTTCATTCATAATTATCAATGATTCATAATGATTCATAATTCATTATGCATTATTTTCTGATGATCAAGTTTGTTGTTTTAAGTGTGTCTGATAGCCATGAAATGTATGAAAAGCCTTTGTTATTATATAGCTGAAGGTCTATTTATAGCCTAACGATGCACAGTTAATAATCAGAGGTGGTTTGTAAACGTTTCATCTGAATATTCTCATAACATGAGTTATTTTAAGCTCTGTCAATTATCGTAAAGCAGTCTCCAAGGAACAGAGAAGGAATGAAGATACAGATTTAATTACAGTATTTATTTATCTATTTAGCTTCCATTTTAAGCATTTTAATTTGCGCTATGAGCCCTGTAGAGTATGCCTATAATCATGTTGGGATACTACTTGGAAACCAAATAAACACACATGTGGAAAAATCAGCCAGTATTTTCTCAAGTATCATCATTAAAGGTCAGATGACGTAGATATGCTGGGGTTTTAATTTCTTCTCCATACGTCTCCCATACGCTTCAATAAAACTGGCACCAAGCAGAGCATGAGAACGCTGGTGTGACGTATCGACTCTTCCTTCTTTTATAGTTTCCTTGCTGTAGACGTAAAGCTTTAAAACTTCTCGGGAATGCACATTTTTATGATTTCAGTCATAAACAGCCGAATAGTTTAGTTTTTAGCAAACCAATTTGGTGCTGTAGAGAGTATTTCTGGAAGCAGGACGGTGTGTGTGTGTGTGTGTGTGTGTGTGTGTGTGTGAGTGTGTGTGAGAGAGAGATTTGAGAAATTGTAGAATACAAGCTGAAGCTCAGTGATGCTTTCAGTAGTTTTGGACAATAATGGAGCTCTATGGCTTTGAATACATAAAAATACTTTAGTTTTATATATATAATAATACTTTAGTTGGATCAATACAGTGTTTGATCTGGAGATGACAGTAAATATGTAGAACCCCAATGAGCATTATATAGATCTATGAAAACACAACCTGGTATTCACTTTGGAGGCAATTTTGAATGTAGGTGGACTTAAATATTGAACATAAACTTAATTATCCAGGAGAGAACAGCTGTGTTCTCCTCTAAAAACAATGCTCAAATAATATATTTTTTAAAATAAATATCTTGTATGTGTAGGTGTAAATATGAGTGAGGTGTATTGATCTGTCTGGTGTCTCTATGGAAACACTTGCTGAAGGTGGTGTACCTGCTGTGCGTCTCCCATCTGTTTGAGGCTGGCCAGCGTGGCGCCTTCGGCCTGGCAGGCGGTGTCCGCCTCACTGTAGTTCATCTTGTATTTTCCCGCCGGAGAGCGCACGTGGAAAACTCCAGCTGTGTTGGCTGAGCGACAATAAGCATGTTACCTTCAATATAATAAGTAATATCTCTGACCAATGTCCTTCTTTACTGTTCTATATGATTAAATCTCTACAGGTGAAAACAGCACACTGATTTGAGTCCAAACTAATAAATGAAATCCTGGTCTGATTGGCTGACAGGTGTTTGTTTCATTTGGTGTAGTAAAAACAAAACTGCAGTATGTATCAACCTGTGAATTAGTGCATAACTAACTGTTACTCATCATCATCACCAGGTACAGGCTGAGTCTTAACGAGCTCCGTGTTTAATGAGCCTTAACGAGCTCTGGGCGTTACCTGCTGTGTTACGGCTCGGTGCTTGTTGCCATCTGTTTACCAGTGCCAGAAAAAAAACACTAATCAAATCTAGGACTAATCAACAATCTCCTCCATAACATCACCATGGTAACATGAACACTACAAAGGTCAGCTGCTGTGAAATTAACGGTTACCGTGGCAACTGTGGAGCCAACATGGCTCCCGGTCAGCAGGAGCGATACAGCACATGAATACACAGGAGCTGCTGGCTCATTTCAGATGTGTTACCATGGTAACGTGACGGTATTACACAATCAGCCTGTTACATATGAGTTGCCATGGTAATAACTCAGTGCGGATGTATTACTATGTTAATGAGAGGCAGTACATACAGGTCGGTGCTATGATGGTAATAAAAGCCATTGTGAATGTGTTAAACAATAATACTGTAGATTTATAACCATGCTAATAAACTGAAGTTAGGCCTGTCATTATAATTACATTGACTTAATTAATCATACATTCACTTAATTATCAGCATCATCATGTCTATACTATCGACTTGATCATTTTTTTTACTTCAGTATTGCCACACTTCACATTAGTAGCTAAGAGGCTATTCATGTCACATTGGTTAAGCACTCAGGATGTCATCACTGTGCACGTCCTGAATGGAGACTGCAGAAGCGAGCGGTGTGGCTTATATGGAATTAAAGGTCAACAACTCTCCAATCCCCCTGCCTTCCCTCTTTAATTTATCATACTATTATATTATCATTATATCAGTGGTATAAAATGATCTTAAAATGACAATTATATCATCCAACAAAAGTAGTTATCATGACAGACCTAACTGAAGTGATTGCAGATGCGTAACCATGACAACGACCACTGTGATAAAAGTTGTTGCAGGTTTGTTACCATGGAAATGAAGGTCTTTGCAGGAGGCCACGGGGTCACAGTCTCCGTTGTTAACCAGGCAGCGGTCAACAGGGGGCTCCACCTTCTCCAAACACTGGAATCCATTACCCACGTACCCCGGCAAACATTCACACTCGCGCTCGTTCTGGAGTAAACAGATTACGTAATCAGGTTAGAACAGGAAATCAGATCATGTGTTTGGATGCAGTTGGTCATCATGTCCTAATTCTCTCATCTGTCCTGCTGTGACCTTTTGTTTATTTTAAATATTTAAGTTTGTAGAAAGTCAAATAAGAAACCTTAGAGCTGATTTATTTGAACAACTGTTTGTACATTTTTTAGTTTTAATTTACTATCAAATGTATTTGCCATACAGACATTCTTAACTAAAAAAACAAATTAATCACAGACACATTCAGTAGAGGATTTTTAAATATTACTGAGGTGATTTGTGACATTGTATAATATGTTAGCTAGTCTACACATGATAGTATACATCATATATACAAAAGTCAATTGCTGACAGTGTTGGGGAGTAACTAGTTACATGTAATGGCGGTACATAATTTAATTACAAATTAAATGTAACTGTAATCTATTACAGTTACTGAGAAAAAATGTGTAATTAAATTACAGTTACTGATGAAAATGTTGATGATTACACGGGAGATCAGACCTTTAAGATTTTGCTCAGGAGGGTTTTTTCCTCATTTTTTAATATTTAACATGTTACTGAATATATATATATATATATATATATATATACACATACATATATATTGCTGTTTTAAATTCTTTGAAATCAGTATTTTTTATATTTTGTAAATAAATCATGACATGGGCTTAAACCATAAACTGTATAGAAGAAATGGACGTAACATCTGTGACGTCACCCATTGGTTTGTGGACTGCTGCTCGGAAGCCAATAGTTTCGAATCTGGGCAGTGCCATCTTGAAAATTTCAGGTGCATGCTGGGAAAAATAAAAACAAGGATTCTACTTATATGGGCATGAGGCGGGGCCATGGGCGGAGTGGGGAGGTTGCAAGGGCTGGATCTCGAGGACATTGGTCAATCAACCTGTCAATCACGACGTAGCATACCCTGCTCTATCGTCAAATATAAAATCAAGGAGGCCAAAATTTCAAAATTGAACATCATACTGAAACTAACTTGTAGCAACTTAACAGTATTAACTTTACACTCAAACCTGAGATATCACACAGCAGCAGGATGTTAATTACTGCAGAAAGACTAAACATCTGATGAATAAAGAGCATTAAAGCACCAAGATCAAAAGGATTCAACCACCCCTCCCCCAACTTTCCTTTCTGAATACCACTAAGAGATAACGGTGAGTTTGAATAGACCTTTTCATAGACTCTCAGGATCTGCCAAATGGCCTTTTCACCTTTTTCACCTCTGATAATAAAGGTGTCAGAATTAACATTGGCCAGAAAACGAACCTCCATCTTCACTCCCGGAGCGGCCGACGCTTTGTCATGATAAAATTAACAGCAGGACGTAGAACCACTTAATGACCTTTTGGGTCATCTTTACTGTGGTTCACGGGACCATTTCCACACCAGACGCAATTTTAAACGATTTCATTTGGGACTGAATATATTTCACATCAAAACTAAACAAATAACAACCTTCAGTTTCATTCTTTTCACCCGTGTCTCTGTCCTCACACACACACACACACACACACACACACACACACACACACACACACAATCCCTCTGAGCTTTTTCTTATCACAACAGGCTCAGGTCGTAAATTGGGCTGCATTCCTTTCATGACTCCACACTGTAATTCTCCTTGTTAAACATATGTCTGAATTAATGTGAATTAACTCTCCGGCAACTCAGCAAATGTTTTCATAAAACATGAAACATGGCTCAACTTCCTTATCTTTACGATATAAAATGACTTAGGACATATTGTACTGAATTTTAAGCCTCTACTGGAAAATCTTTGCATGATTTACATTAACCTTCGTATCGTCCTCCCGGGTCAAATTGACCCCGTCTGTTTTGACTGTTACTTCTTTCCTCCCTTCCTTCCGTCTGTCCTTCCTTTGTCCCTCCTTCTCTCTCTTTCTTTCCTTCCTCTCTCTTTCCTCCCTTCCTTCCTCCACCCCCCTTTCTTCCTTCCTTCTGTCCTCCCTCCCTCCCTCCCTCCTTTTTTCCTTCCCTCCTTTTCTTCCTTCCTTCCTTCCTCCCTCCTTCCTCCCCCTACATACCTCCCTTCCTTTTTTCCTCTGTCCTTCTTTCCTTCCATCTTGCCATCCTCTTTTCCTTTCTCCCTCCCTCCTTCTCTTTCTTTCCTGCCCCCTACCTTCCTTCCTCCGTCCTTCCTTCTTTCCTTTCCTTCCTCCCTCCCTCCTTTCGTTCCTTTCTTCCTTCCCTCCTTCCTCCCTGCTTTCCTTCCTCCTTCCTCCCTTCCTTCCTTGACATGAGGACAACAGGAGGGTTAAAAAAACTCCTTATCTATCTTATACTGTTTCTTTATGAAGCCCCTCAGTTCAGCGTCTGTCTGAAACAGGTCGTTTTAGCTCCTGTCTCTTTAAAGATTGGTCAGCTTCTGGCTCGTTCAGTTTTTCCAGTAAGTACATTTAACGGGTTTAAGTTTGTTTTTTGCTGGTGAAAATTAAATTAAAATTATCATCAACATTATCACAGTTAATCATAAACTATAAATACACCATGCTAACCAAGCTGGCAGCTAGTGTTAGGGTTAGCTTCACCGCCTTGTCCAAATATGGTCATTACTGGCTCCAAAAATCAAAGATGGCGACAGTGAAATGGATAAACTACATACCAAAGGGTGAGGCAACGGTGACTACGACCATATTTTCTTTAACAGTACGTTTCAGAGCAGCCTGAAGCCCAGCGAGCATTTTTACATATGTTCACGTTTAACAGACATCTGACATAAATAAAAATGACTGAAAATCCCAAAAAGCATGATATATCCCCTTTGAAGAAAAATAATAAAAGTGCTGTGAGGGTTTTTACTAACCGGACCAGTGAACTTGCAGGTGGCAAAGTCACTGCAGCCGCCATTTTCCTCCTCGACACATCTGGATAGAAAAACAGCACATCTCATTTCTATCATGTATTAATATCAAATAATAGTTTGATTTAAAAATTAAAAAAAAGGAAACCACAAAAGTCAAATTTAATTCAGAAAATAATTGACAGGTAGACGTGAAGGCAACACACACCTGTTGATGGGCTCGCAAGAGTAGCCGTCTCCTTGGTAATTACTCTGACAGGTGCAGTTGACGAGCAGTCCCGTCTGGTTACAGTCTGCGTTCTGGTGACAGCCGCCGTTATACTCAGAGCAGAGATCTGGAGCTGCAGTGAGTTTAATAAAAACTGTCATCTGATCTCCACACACGGTGGACACATGACAGCACAGAAACATGACAGTGTCTCTTATGGAAATGTGTCGTCTTCATATTCACACATTCCTCTTATTATTATTACTATGTTGTCTATTAAGAGCATAAAGCAATATAAGACACACATTAATCATATTTTAGTCATTAGTCACACTTCAGATAACTGTCAAACATTGATTATGTCTTCTTCCTTGTTATTTTATTTCACATATATTACATTTTTCTAAACTTTTAATACATTTCATAAATAAAGAAGATAAAAACTTAAGGAGAATGTATTGTCTTCATAGGTTTTCATATATTTTGTGTTGTCTATGTACTCTCATTAATCACATTAGATTGAAAATTAAACCATATTATTATAATAACAATAATAAACTTTTCACCTTTCATACGAGGGATGTAGCTCAAAGTGCTTTATAGAGAAAAATAAAAACTATAATACAATAAAACAATAGCACATAAATAAAATAAGTAAGTTAAAATGACACTAATTAAAAGCCAGATTAAATAAATATGTTTTCAGTTGTTTTAAAAATATTCACAGAGCTCACATCTCATAGCTTTAAGTTCTATAATTGTGGAGCCTAATTAAAAAAAGCTGCACTTACTATTTTCTCGTGTGCATTATTGTGTGTAATTAAAAACCCAGCAGTACGGAGCGCCCTGGTGGTCGAGTGGTTAGCACACTTGCCACATAATCGCAGCGTCAGTGTATCAAATTCAGCAAGGTACCTTTGCTGCAGGTTATTCCCCCCTCCTCCCCTGTTTCCTGTCGGCCTCTCTGCCAGCTACTGGCTAAATAAATGTGAAAAAGACCAAAATAAATATTTTAAAAAATAAACCACCATTAAACACCGGACCATTAAAAAGATGGAAGGAAGGAAGGAAGGAAGAAAAGATGGAAGGAAGGAAGGAAGGAAGGAAGAGAAGACAGGAAGAAAAGCAGGAAGGAATGAATGAAAGACAGGTGGAAGGAAGGAAGAGAAGACAAGAAAGAAAGAAAGAAAGAAAGATGGAAGGAAGGAAGGAAGGACGAAAGGAAGGAAGGAAGGAAGGAAGGACAGATGGAAGAAAGGAAGGAAGGAGTGAAAGACAGATGGAAGGAAGAAAAGACAGGATGAAAGAAAGAAAGAAAGAAAGAAAGGAAGGACAGATGGATGGAAAGATGTAAGGAAAAGAAGACAGGAAGGAAAGTGGGCCAGACCGGACCCCTCGGCGGGCCGGTTCTGGCCCATGGGCCGCATGTTTGGCAGCCCTGATTTAGAGCTTTAAAAACAAGTTCTATTTTCAAAGATACTGGGAGCCAATAAAGTGTAGCTAAAACTGTAAAGTAAACTGCTCACTCTTCCTTTACTTTGGTTAAAAGTCTAGCAGCACAATTTTGAATGAGTTGTAGTTTTTCAAGCGGCTGCTTTGATAGACGAGGGTCTGAGGTTGGAGTTCATGGTTTTAGGTCAGTGCAGCAGAAGAATAACACCTGACGTAAGCGAGCCTCCCCTCTCTCATCCTCACAACCATCTATTACAGGAATACTGAGTTCCCTGAAAAGCTTTATTGTTATTTCATATTAAATTAGACTAAGATCCTGTGAAAAGGATCATCTGAGTCTCTCTCTCTCTCTACATCCAGAACACAAATCTATCTCCTGTAACAAACACACATATAAACCTTCTCAGGCTGCATATTTGTATGAAGATGGATGGAAGGAAGGAAGGAAGGAAGGCAGGCAGGAAGAGAAGTAAGTAAGTAAGGAAGGAAGGAAGGCAGGAAGAGAAGTAAGTAAGGAAGAAAGGAAGGAAGGCAGGAAGGAAGGAAAGAAAGAAAGGTGGAAGGAAGGGAGAGAAGACAGGAAAGAAAGAAAGAAAGAAAGAACAGATGGAGGAAGGAAGGAAGGAAGGAAGAAAGGAAAGAAAGACAGGTGGATGGAAGGAAGGAAGGAAGGAAAGACAGGTAGAAGGCTGGAAGAGAAGACAGGAAAGAAAAAGAAAGAAAGAAAGAAAGGACAGATGGAGGAAGGGAGGAAGGAAGGAAGGAAGGAATGAAGGAAGGAAGGAAGGAAGGAAGAGAAGACAGGAAGGAAAGATGGAAGGAAGAAAGGGAGGAAGGAAGGAAGGAAGGAAGGAGGGAAGAGAAGACAGGAAGGAAAGATGGAAGGAAGAAAGGGAGGAATGAAGGAAGGAAGTAAAGAATGAAGGAAGGAAGGAAGGAAGGAAGGAATGAAGGAAGGAAGGAATATATGTGGACAAATTATAGCTATTTATTACCCTTAAATGTGTTTCTCTTCATCCAGCTGCATTTTCTATGGTTGAAGTGATTAATTAAAAACATCTGATGGTGTGTTTCACTAATAAAGATCAGACTGAAGGCAACACAAAGCAGGAAATGAAGCTGGCTGCAGTCCAGACCCAGCAGAGCATCACAGAGACGATACCAAGAGTCTGATGATTTATTTAAGTGTTATGTGAGCTCGTCCTGTTACTATTTGTCCCCCTAAAATTGACTCTGTGAAAAACACAGCTACACTTTTTACACTATTGTTCTGATGTGGACTCCCTAAAAGTAGAGCCGTAACACTCCCTCGTCACTGTTTTCTTAATCTGAAGGAGGACAAATGCCTGAAGTTGTTTATTTGATCCACAGCAGGGTCAGGGTAACCTAACATCCTGCAGCACGCATTCAGCCTTTGAATTATTATTAAATTATGAAGTTCATCCACAGAGCTTTACACTCTGGTTTCTTTCTTTTGTATCTGCAAAGCTCTTTGTGATCTGTTTGAAATACAGTTTTCAGCATATGATGAATCTGTTAGTTTGATGTATCTTGTTGTAGTAGCGCTGCTTTAAATCACTGTCATTGAGAGAGTAAAGACTGCAAAAATTCAGCAAAATGTTTCCCCCCCGAGCTGCAGAAAAATACTCACGTGGTTCAGGACTGCAGAAGGTGCCGTTTCCCTGAAACCCAGATTTACACTGACAACCAAGACCTTTCACACAGTCGGCCTGAGCGTGGCACTGCCGGCACTCCTCTGGGATCGAGCCTGGGAAGCAACGGGCGGATGATTCATTAAGGAAGGAAGTTAAAAAAGGTAAATAGTACACTGCAAAATAAAACTAAATAACAGTGACATCATACTTGGAGAAGTTCAGAAGTTAATACAACCAACACGTCTGTATCACATGTTAGACTAGGGAGCAGTCTCTTTTAATCTGCTTCTACACCTGGATCAAGATCCTGTCTGGGAGTATTAGTACTTTGTAGACAGACAATGGGCAGTCATGAGTTATAGCTTTTGAAATCTATCTGTTGCTGAAGCGTCAGCTGTAGGTGAAATGCCAACATTTAAAGAGTTCAAGTGTCAGCTGATGCGTCAGTTGAATGTTAATTTACAAAGAGGTTAAACTTCAGTCTGTTCGGAGGCGCTATGAAAGCAGTCGAACTGTCAGTTAAAAAGAGATGAAAAGCAGTCGAACCGTCAGCTGAGGAGTAACAGATGAAAAAGCACTTGAACTGTACGGCTCGGGTGATGACAGCAGTCAAACTGTCAGTTAAAGAGAAAGTGATGAAATTGAACTCTCATTTGAAGAAGAAGTGAAGAAAGCAGAGGAAACTTCAGGTGACGAAGAAGCACAGCAGATTATTCTGTGTGCTTTTAAAAGAGTCAAGTGTCAGCTGCAAACATTAACAGGAATGAGTCTATTTTGAAGCATGTTTTTTTTCTTCATTACTTACTTCATTACTTAGAATTTAAGCAAACAAAGAAAATATTTGCAGGAGAAGTCATTAAAAAATTGTTTTGCAAAACCTCAAAATAGACAAACTGTTGGTGGAAATTGACCTTTAGTCGCACATTAGTCTTTAATCAAAGAATCCTGTAAATAAAGACATTTGTCTCAAAGCTAAAGTGTTTTGTAAACAGCCACAAACTGGTGCCAATCACTCAGATTCACCACCACAAAAAAAAAAAATCATTTGTCATTTGTTCAATCACCAAATTTCCACCAAATTTTAATTGAAAAACAGTAAAATAGATTTGGGAATATCCTGCTAAAAGACAAACCTGTGATGGAGGTAAAAGTTAAAGAATAAGTCTGCTGATTTACTTTGTTTTTCATTGCAGTTAGTAAATCTCATGTGCAGATCCCAACCAACCTGAATAGATTCTACTGACCAGAGGCGGGTTCAGTAGATCTGACGAGATTTTACTGCATTTTTATAGCAAACATTAGTAGTAGTGATTTATTTTGGTCCTTAAACATATTACAACAAATATTACATTTATTCGTAACACTGCTTCAACTGAAATGTCACAATTGTTATAAACTCACAGAGATTCAATCAGGAGCTGGTTGAAGTCAGTGTTCAGAAAAAAAGTTACTTCAACCAGAAACTTTTCTCAATAGATTCGGGGCTTTTGAGAAAACATTCGTGGCTGCAGCCTAAAGCCACTCCCTTAGGTCCACCCCCGCTACTAACAAATATTTTCTGTGTATCCAAAGCCATATATATCCTCTTCCTGTACCACAGAGCTCCACTGTTTTCCCAAAAAAAAAAAGGTTAAAAACACATGAATAAGCGATACCACTGCACTGAGCGGGTCCCTTCTTTACTTCAAACAAACACGCCGCAGTTAATTTAAAAAGTAAATACTCACTAGAGCACCAAATGTGTGTAAATCCACCACTAAAAACAGTCCAACAAATGCACAGTATCCTCCTGTTTCAGTAACGTTTACCAAAACAACCGTGTCAGGAAATGTTTCTGCAGCATTTTTGAAGATTTTCATCTCCAGTAAGAACAAATAGACTTGGGACTAAGAGCGCAGAAGGATACGGAAGTAAGAAAGTATTGAGATACATATACGAGTTAACACCAGACTTATACCTTTAAACATCCAGGATTCATATGATATGTATTCAGGGCCTCACGTTCAGGAGGGAAACTCACCTAGATTGATCTGGCAGTTATCGCCCTGCCATCCCGGCTCACACACACACTGTCCAGAACCGTCAATGCCTTCATCACACCTTCCTCTCCGCCCACAGTTACAGGCTGACAGGGAGAGAGAGAGAGAGAGAGAGAGAGAGAGAGAGAGAGAGAGAGAGAGAGAGAGAGAGAGAGAGAGAGAGAGAGAAACATGACTCAACCCTTCTGACACTGACAACCTTAAAATAATCTTACAGAACAGAGTTGTGAAGATGGAGGAAGTATTAGTTAATGTAGCGTATCAGGCGTCACTTCATGAATCTGTCCTGGTCATCATCAGTAGAAGCCTCTGGGTATGAAACCTAAGAGAATACATTTAAAGGACAGGTTCACAATTTTTCAAGTCTGACTTAAGACAACAGTCAGGTGTCCATATGAACAGTGAGAGTTTTTTTTTCCTCGCTGTAATCACTCCTCCTGTTCATACTGGCCTTTAAGTGTGTTTTCAATGTAAGTCATTTATAGATTCAACTGGGTAGAGTGTGTTTTTTGTTTGACACTCATAGATGAGGAAGAAATCCAAGGTTAAAAAGTGCCCAGCTGTTTTATTTCTAGATATTGTTTGCAAGGTTTGTGTTCGGTTTAAGCTCTGCAAAGAGAGTAAGTAAATTATTAACATCAAAATCAATTCTCAACAGAAATTGTGTGCGATTAAGGTAAATCAAATATTAAATAAGGGAATTCACCTACTGGGCGAAATCCGAGAGAGACTCAGACAGATCTCCCTAATCGAGTCAGGATGTTTCTCCTGAAGTAAGGAAGGACGGTGCTTAGCTTTTTCCAGATCTTGTTCCACTTGCCTAAGTTTCCATACCTGGAAATGTGGTGGTGAAACAATCGCCTCACGAGCCTGACTATCAAGCCTCCTGTGATATATTTCTGCCTGCTCATCATCATGCTGCTGTTGGCAGAGTTCATGTCTCAGTTGTTCCTCCAAGCTGCTGACTGCACAGGATTGAGCACTGACTTGATCTCTGGCTGCAGGATGAAGAAGAACTGCTGACTGAAGCATCTCTACCTTTTGTGGGTTAAAGTAGAGTTCTTGATCGTGTTGCTTGCTTATGAAGCCAAATCCATAGTCTGTCAAGTGCGTTGGGAGTCTCCTTTGCCTCTTAGGCAGGGAGGGTGAATAGTCCTGGGGTCTTTGGATTTGGGCTCTGGGGTCATTGTAAAGTTGGTGCAGCAGTGGCTCCCTGCACTGCAGCTTCTCCATGCATAGAAGCTTTGAACCTAACATTGGAACTAGAGAGAACTAGAGAATGGATGAAGATTACCAAATCTAATGGCTAGTGTGGTCAACTTGAGTGTGTTTGAGAGAGACTCATAGATGTAGCAGGTTCAAAAATGCACAGCTGTTCTTTTCAATGTGTGTTCAGTTTAACTTCTGCAAATTATTCACTAAATTATTAACATCAAATCAATTCCTTACAGAAACTGTGTGCAATGAAGGTAAATCAAATATTAAATGAGGAAGTTCACTTACAGGACGCACAAAATATGGCTGAGGTCAAAAAGAAGGAACAAAGGGAGGAAGGCAGTAAATAAAGCCTCTTATAACCTTGGGAGAGGGTCCTTTCCAGGCAGGAGTGCTTAGGTTATCCTCCCTGCCTCAGGTGTGATCATGTGACTCCTGGATGGAGACTTCTTAACAGTCATTTTGTGTAACTGAAGCTTATATGAGGCTTCAGCAGTCTGAGTTATAGTCATATCAAGTGGATATCTGCCACATTTACAGTCTTTTTAGCATCAAATTCCCTCTTTGAAGGGAAGAGATCTTCTCCTGGTAAAAGAGGAGGAATGATTACAGCAAGAAAAACATGTTTCAGTGTTTATTTGGGCTCTTGACTGTGAGCTCATCCTTTTAACTATGATTCCCCAAGGTACACTTCAGTAACAAACATCTAATCACAAAGCTTCGAATTCTGTTGTGAACTCCAGCAATGTTGAGCTGAATCTGAAGATTACACATAAAAAACCCAATGAAACCTTCAGTGGTTTATTTCGGATCACTTTCTCACTCCAGATCATTTTGGGAGGAATTCAGGCCACGAGTTTTGAATTCACTGCGGCTCTGATTCACACCTGGGAAGACTCCTGTGTCTCTCAGTTGATTAAATATTATGTAGACAAGACAAAAAAACAAACAAACATGCAAACATTGAGCTCTAACCAGATGATGAGCAACAGCTGTTTAATATTGTGAATCTTGTCTGTGCTGGGCGACTCTGACTGGAGACAGCTGGCAGATTTGTCCTGAGCTGGAGGCACATCCAGCTGTGTGATGATGGTGATTGTGGAGCGTTTTAGGGTTGCTATGGCGACAGACTGCTGTAGAGCTGCTGGAGGTGAGACTGTCTGCTGCTGAGTTGAAATTTTATTTTTTAGAGTGGGGGGGGGGGGGGGGTGGGGGGATGTAAGGGAAGTGAGGGGTAAAAACATTGTATTGAAGATAAAGAAAAGTTGGAGCAGGTTTTTGATGCTGGTGGACTCAAGTTGACGTTATCTTCTCCTGCTCAGAAACATACATCTCGCCTGGAGTACTCAACCTCTCAGCGACTACGCGGCATGTCTTAGCCTTCACAACCTCCTTATTGGCACAACGCCTCATCTTATCCAGGTGGAAACAGTCAGACCCCCATCTTCTCATGACAGCTGGCTCAAGGAGATCCTAGCCCATATCAAACTCGAGGAAATTTGATTTTCACCTGCAGAGTCGAGCAGTTCATTCGGCAAAACTTGGAGGCCTTTTATCGAGCATCTTGATAGGACTATTATCCAACCAGAAGATAGTGAGTTGCCCCCCCCCACCCATCCTGTCTCTGACCAGTTTGAGCTTCTTTCCTTTGGCAACCAGGAATATTTATAAGAAGTATTTTGTCCCAAGGGCAATTAATATTTTAAACACTTGCAAATTATCAATATGGTTTGGATAGAGATAGCAGGCCCTCTTGTCTGTTTTCTTTTTTTTCTTATGCTGCCGCAGTCTTTATGCACTAATTGTACAAAGTTGTGAGAGAAAGAAACATATATCTATCTAACAAAGCAATATTATATAAGTAATTGTTTTGCCTTAACTCACAATTAGTTGCCTTTAACTGATTTCGTCATGAGCTAATACTAAGCGACAGGTCTCATTGAATCTACTAAGCTGTCATGCCAACGAG
Source organism: Scomber japonicus (assembly GCF_027409825.1). Lineage (NCBI taxonomy): Eukaryota > Metazoa > Chordata > Actinopteri > Scombriformes > Scombridae > Scomber > Scomber japonicus. Next base: position 30,631,802 of record NC_070580.1, on the reverse strand, counting down.
ATTATTGATTATTGCAACTGTTCTGATAACAACTGCATCTTTCTTATCTTCTGTCTGTTCCACAAGCACATGAGCGTCAGAGCTGTATGCCCCTCTCTCTTTTCTCCTTCTCTTGTCTGTCAGTTGTCTCTTTGCTGGACCAGCATCCATCCTGGAACCGCTCTGCTTCCCTGGCTGTCGGTGCCATTTCCTGAGGTTCTGGATCTGGTTCCCCATCCTGCAGGAGTTCAGTCTCACCTCACATCTCTCTCTCTCTGAATTATGTCTTTATCCTTTTCTCTCTCCTGTGTGAATAATGTATTTTCTTGTCTCTTTTTCCCTTGTTTGTGAATGGAGTGATGTGAGTCTGCATATGCAGTCTGTCCTCCAGCCAGGTCTCCATGGCGATGGAGGTTTGATGGCTCAGGTCCTACTCTATTCTGGTTGCACCTGGAAGCTGCTTGGCGTCCTCGACATCACATTCTTCATATATATTATAAATCCATTATAATTTTGTTATCCTGATCAATACTGTATTCTGTAATTTGAGCTCTATTGTGTACACACATCTATTGCACATCCGTCAGTCCTTGGAGAGGGATTTTTTTTCATGAGATTTTATTTATTTGAATTGAAGATCTACAGTAAAAGGATGTTGTATTGCTGTATAGACTCTAAAGCTTCCTGAGGCAAAATTGTGATAATGGACTATACAAATAAAATGGACTTGACTTGACTTGATAATCAGCCCTACAAACCCTCTGCCCACTCCTTAGCAGTAGTTTCTCATTCAGTAATGAAATATGAAAAACAAAAGCTACCTCAATGTATACAGTAAGTATGTGTGTATCATTGACACAATCAGTTACTGGTGATATTTGTCATTTCAACTGGTGAAAGCAACGTTCAGTGGCGGATAAAAATGAGAAGATACTACCTGACATATGTCTTTGCTGACAAAAGGAAGTATAAAAGATTTGTTGGCCTAGGTTTATCAAATCTGGTTATTTATCAACCGAGGCACAAACCCAACAAACCAAACTGGACTAGATTCACTAAAATAAATGATGACTGCAACTAACAATTACTTTCATTATTGATTAATCTGTCAATTATTTTCTCAATTAATCGATTTCAGTTTACTATCACTAAAGATACCAGAAAATATTCACATTTTAGAAGTTGGAATCAGAGAATTTGGACCCTTTTATCTTAAAAAATGAAAACACTCAATCAATTCATGAAATAGTTGGTGATTCATTTCAATAGTCAACAACTAATCTATTAATCATTGCAGCACTTACATTTTTAAAAACGTATTTATGACGCTTTATAAATATATCTATTCATTATGTTGCTATAAAAAGTGTCCAAATGGAAACTTTATTCTAAAATAAAGTAATAAAATAAACAATGTAATATCCTCAGTTTGTGTTTTAACCCCGTTGTGTGTTTCACTGTGTGTACTGTACCTGTGCAGTTGGAACCGTAGTGGCCGGTTACACACAGTTCGCAGGCTTGTCCTCTGAAGCCTATGTAACACCGACATTTTCCTGAACCCTGCACATTATCATCACAGTTACCATGGTTACTACAAGGTGCCTCCACGCCACCTGGACAAACTGAAACACATGGGGAAAGATGCAAAAACCCTGTTTAGATGAGCAGGGAAGATATTCACAACCAACACACAACCAAGCTGAGGTGTTTCATATTTTCACACTCATATCATCACATGACCGCCTCAGGTCAGGATTTGTTAATTCCAGCCCAAATTAAAACAGCACTTTGGTCAAAAGGAGAAAATTTGCTCAACTGCTGGCCAAATTCCCATTAAAATCAGCCCCCGAGTAAGATTTCTACTGGTCCTGGTGACCTCTTGACCTCTCATGCACACAAGAAATATCTAAATCTAATGTGCAGATTGCAATGAAATGTTCTGATGCCTTTCTTGCTCTCTAAAGGATGACCACTTAATGACCCTGTGACCTTTCCAAACCAAACTTTTTTTCACATTTTTACCTATACAACTAGTAAAGCCCTAAGAATGAACACTGGAGCCTGAAGGGGACACAAGATTTTCTCCAGACCCTCCTTTCTTACCTTGACATTCTCGGCCGTAGTGGTTTTTGCAGCATTTCTGGACCCAGGAGGGATACTGACAAATTTTTTTACAGCCAATCCGGCTGAAATAATCGTCCACGTCAGAATACCAACGTGGGCCAAACCTGGGACGATGGTTAATACAACGCTCCACATTTCCCTGAAATAAGACAGGAAAGACAATTCTCTCTACATTACGCACGTACAAGCTACTAATGTTCAGATTTTTTTAAACAAATCAGATCTTACTGTGTCTTTATGTCTGAAAGGGCAGGATGGAGGGAAGGGACAGCGTCCACAGCGTCCCTAAAGCAGTTTAAGACAAAAAATATGAGTCCAGCATCCACGAGCAGTGTGAAATTAGTATTTGCAGTAGTGGAGCAATACTTGAAAAGGTGATACTTGTAACAATCAAGCAGGTAGCTCCCTGTCTGAAAAGTGAAGGCATTGTGGAAATGACTTAATCCTGAATTATCTCTAATGACCAGCAGGGGGCTTCTCCAAAGAGAAGTCAATTTGTATAGAAGTCTTTGAGAAAATGACCCTACTTTTCACTTGATTTATTACCTCAGTGAACACTTTCCTAATGAGTTTATTGTCTTAATTGCTAGTTTCAAGCTTCAAGCTCCTCTTTCTCATCCAAATATCGTTACTTCTCATCAATTCTGGCTCCAAAAAACAAGATGGCGACGGTCATAATACCACACTCATGGCTTCAAAATGGGAGTCCACAAACCAATGGGTGGTGTTGCGGTGGTTACCTCCATTATCTTTATACAGTCTATGGTAACAGCACTAGCTCTGGTAATAGTCAGTGAGTAGTAGTAAGGCCCAATCACACCAGAAAGTGGTAAAGTGAAATTTGTTCATATTCCCATGAAATATTTGGTTCTAGTAGCTTGACATCATAGTGACTGCCAGAAACATCCTAATGCTATTCACTCAGCTATCTGAATTTCATTCCAGTCTATATTTGGCTGTTTATTCACCTCACACTTTGATCTCACAATCGCACATAATTTCAGTTAATAAAGAGTTACTGACGATGAGAAAAAAGCTCTCTGGTTGGAATTTAGCAAGGCTCTTAGCTTGGTTTCTGAAGGCGCAATGAAGTTCACGCAGTATGTGAAGACATATTTGTATCATCAACTCTGTTTTTCTCAGAGGAGGCGGTTGAATAAAGGCTACTAAGCTACGATAGCTTCCTCAAGTCCCTCAAACGTCAGCACTGTGTGCAAATTCATGTGTTAAAGTTCAACAAAGATAAACACAGTAAAGATTTACGTGGACTTCACCCCCTGCAAGTGAATGCACTGATCTAATTTATATAAACTGATTTCATGTGTGGTGGATCTAATATTATGAACACTATCTCACTCCAAAAAAACATGTCTCAGCAGACTATCCTGGTAAAACAGAGGTAGAATTAGTTGTACTAGAAGCAGTAAATTTGTTTTTTACAAGTATTAACATTTATACTTTGAGTGTTAAATCAGTTACAGTATTAAAAGTAAAAGTAGTACTAACGTAGGTGGTTTTGTTTTCGATGCCATCGCAGTGCGCTCCCAGTCCAGGTGGCTCCAGTAACTGGTCGATGCCATAAGCCAAGCCCTCTTTGAACACCATGTCGCGCTCCACTATCTTGGCTGCGTTACTATTAAGTAATAGACCCCCCTAGACAAACACACAAACACACACATTATATTGTCATTATATTGGGGGTCAGATCTATAAGAGCAACAAAAATAGAGCTGCAACTATGTCGATTAATCGATTAGTTGCCAACTATTAAATTAATTGCAAACTATTTTTATAATTGATAATAATCATGAGTCATTTTTTTAAGATATAAAAAGTCCAAATTGTCTTATTCCAGCTTCTCAAATATTAATATTTTATCTTCTATGACAGTAAACTGAATATCTGAGCTGTGTGCAAAACAACATCATGATATGACCTTTTATAAACCAAACAACTAAACAATTAATCAAGTAAATAATCAACAGATGAATGGATAATGAGAATAATCGTTAGTTGCACATTACGTATGAAAGTGACCACAGATCATCTTGCTTAAAATTTAGGTTCCAGGATGTTATTGCAATTAATATGAAACAGTGTTCCCTCCAATATCACCATGGTAACATAAGACAGCAACTGTTACTATAGCAACAGTCAGCTGTCAGGTGCAGGAACATGGCTTCTTCCTGTGGGGTCTGTATGAGCGTGTGTGTTTTCTCACCACCACGGTCTTGTCACATGTGAAGCTGATGGTGGATCCGTGCATGGTGCGGAACGTCGACAGTCTACCCGGGTCACTGATACCCATCACCTACACACGCACACACACGCACAGGAAAAGCAACGACGGACAGTCAAACAGACATTGCCTCCTCCAACGGAAGAAGGATAAACTTCGTATTGTCAGCTTTATTACTGGTGAGCAGTCAGTAACAGCCGAAGAAGGGTCAGTTTTTAGAAAGGCAAAGCAAGGATTTTTCATTTTTAAAACTGTATATTTTTATATGCACTTTGTCATAACAGTTTCTTGTATAAGTGAAGACTAATTGGGAGGTTTAACTGCTCACAAACAATACAACCTTGTTTCTGAGACCACTAGAGACCAATAAAAAATACACTGATTTAACACTAAAGAAGGTTTTTAGTTCCTTAAAGCATAAATGTGAAACTAAATCAAATGGGACCTGAGGACAATCTCAACAAATAGAAACTTTGCTGTTTAAAATTCTGGTGTCAGCCACATGACCTCCTGACCATGTTTATCACCAACTTTTCAAAGATGCCTGAAATGCTCATCTTATTTATTTGATACAGCATGATGGAAAAGAAGCCTGCAAGCATTAATTGAAGGCTTTAATGGAACGTGATAATGTGATTTGAAAGGCAAGTAACTAACTTAACTATGTTGATTACTAACTGCTACTTTTCCTTTGTCTTATATCTTATATCATAGTAGACCGAATATGTTTGTGTTTTCGACTGAAACCCAACACATTTTATGACGTCACCTTGGGTTTTATAAGACTGCGATGTCCTTTAGAGGGATTCACTGGGGCTTCAGTGTTGATGAGTATTATTACTAAAGCATGAAACTTTGTCATTGAACCTTTCTGTTCGTTTTACTCCTCCTCATCCTACCTTGCCGTTGCGTAAGATGTGAGCCTTCAGAGTTGCAACCAGCTGGTCTTGGTGGTCGGGGCTGGACAGCCAGCGCTGTCTTTCAGCTGGCAGGGAATTGAAAGCCTGGTCTGTGGGCCAAAACATGGTGTACGGCTGATGGATGGACATCTGGAGCTCAGGGAGTAATCCTGCGTCCTGCACAGAGTATAGAAGGGATGTGTAGGTATCCAATTTATTTATGCTACGATTATTCTGTCCAAAAACAGTTTCAACACAATAATAGTCAAACTTTCCCAGAATGCTAGCATTAGTGCTAAAATATAGTAGTATTACTTCATACAATGATTGCTTTAGATTTAATTAAAGCTAACAAACTTTGCTAACAAAATATTGCAGCTTTGTTTAACAACAAATATCATTAAAAGAAGGTTGATTGACTAAAAATTACTTTGAATGCAGCTGCTGGACGTTTTTCTTATGAGTTTCGTTGTGATACTGTCTGTCTACTGTGATTATTTTGAGATAATGAATCAGTCAGTCCATATAAGTCAGAAATACCAACGACCATAATGATTGAAACTGAAATGAATCAGCATAAAGTACAAAGTCAGTGATCATATGATTAAAGTTTAAACACACTCATGACTGTTATGAATCATTACACGAGTAAAGATAACAATCGTGTGGTTGAATCAGAACAGTTAAAAGATCAATGAATCCATCTACTTTTTGTTTTTTCCCCATAAGAAATCAGAGGCAGAAATAATGGTAACTGAAATATTTGGAGCACTGCCAATACATTGCAACTTTAAAGGTCACTATCGTCATTACGTCTGGAAAATAGTCGGGAGTAGCTGTAGTTGGATAAGTGTGATAGCGTGATAGCAGGAGGTGAAGGCTGAAAGCTGTAAAAGTAATGAAAGATCAAATGAGCAGTTTATCATTTTAATATAAGATTGTGGGAGTCGGGACATTGATTTTTTTCCTTCTAACTGTGTGTGTTGAAGAGGAATGCTCTTTTGATGATCCCACTGCTCTCTACTCCTTCTGGCTCATGTCCAAATTAGGTAGATTAAATCAAGAGTCAAGGTTTGAGGCTCTCATGTTTCTGTGTCCTGGTGCTGTATAACTAACATACATGTGTATACAGATGTATGGTTTGTTTTATCTTAATTTAATCCTTTATTTAAAAAAGGTAGTCTTATTGAGATATGAATCTCTTTTTCAAGAGAGACATGTGTACAAGAAGTTCATACATGTAGATAAACAGACAATAAATAATTCACAGTCATACATTTACACATTATGAAAAACATGTGCAAGCATGATTGCCAACACATAAGTACGTTTTAAAAAGTTTGAATTAAATAAGAGAATCCTGCTTTAGATTCTACTGAAGCTCCATTTGTGTGCTGTATATTTTAAACTGAGTTCAGTGTCTACGAGAGGTACAGATAATGTTAATATATCCTGAGACCTGAAATCATAGGTATTGTATTTGAATTAATGAACAAAGATAACTGGGCAGTTTTTCCAATAAGGTTTTATAGCTAGACAACAATGTCAATGCCTCAGCCATTGGCTGTAATCATATAAGCTCATATGTTTGACCAATCACAGATCATTTCTTTGTTTCTTTAGAAAATATAATAGATTATGTTTTTTTCTTTTCTGGTTGAGACCTCTTATATACAGTCTATGGTTGAGACGAGCTGATTCCAATCTGTGTGTGTTCCGTCTCCTGTACAATAATCATTTTTTAATCTTCAACCCAGCAGTGTTTTGTGTATTATTTCATATGCACATTTAGTGATTTCAGATAATTTCCACAACAAAGCAGACAAAGTATAAAAAGAGGATGTGTGGATGTGGAGGGCGTAAGTGAAGGGGGAAGCAGTGTGGGAGATTTAGGTGTAGGTGGAGGAAGAAGCTACATGTTTTTTTTGTTTTTGTTTTTACCTCCACGAGTTTGTAGAAACGGTTGTAGCCATAAAAAGCAGCTGCTGAGGTGAAGTTCATCTGAACACAGAAAGAGAAAGAGAGAAGTCACACTGCATGTCTGTCAATTCTGATTAATCATCACACATTTATTTATATCAATCAAATCAACTAACTAAATGACCAAACCAGCACACCTTGTCAGACAGAATACTTGGTTTGTCCAGCAGATTGTAGGGTGTCAACATGGTGTCGATGTAGTGAATGACTCCGTTAGCTGTGGTGTAATCGCTCTTAATGATCTTCGACTTGTTGTTAATCCAGACTGAACCCTGCATGAAGAGAGAGACCGTGTTAAATAGATTTAATCCCTGTATTCCCGATCTGTGTATTAAATGTGACTACGGCCATGTTTACACTGGAAATAATAAAAGCAGAACAGAGGGAGGAACAAGCTCTACTCGCTGTCTTTATATATAAACTCTTCAAATCCTTGAGGGAGCAACCAGTGAAGGACAGAAGTCTACAGAATTCAATTATTGGGCAAACACTCACAATTCACCCATGTCATAAAAAGTGGAACCATTGAGGCAGCTGTAGCACCTTAGTCTTTATAAAGGCAATATTAGAGTGTGTGTGTGTGTGTGTGTGTGTGTGTGTGTGTGTGTGTGTGTGTGTTTCTGACCTCCTTCAGGCTGAAGTGCAGTGTATATCCGGATGTTGAGATGGCGCTCTCAGTGCTTTTGAGGTCACTTAAGTTCAAAATCTCACATGAAACAATGTGGTAACCGACCAGATCACCAAGACGACCGTGCTGCTTCCATTCCTCAACCTACACACACACACACACACACACACAAGCAAACATACTTGGAAACTTCAATATTGTAATACAGAAATGATAAATGATACACTGGGGCATATTAATAATATACAAGCTGTAGTTGCTTAACTCACAGAGGAGATATTGTTGGTTTCTTCAGCAGGGACGAAGACGGTGAACCTGCCGTCATTATTAAGACCCATATAGTTTGACAGCTGAGAAACACAAAGAAAACAAACTGAACTTGTGTCATTATGGATCAGGGACTTTTTATCATGAAGCAAGTTCAGCTCAGTCTGGCTCTCTTTTGGCTTCACTGAACACTGAACATAAACAGAAATTAACCCCCTGAATCAGCTATTGTAATTGTATTGTACAAAGGAGATATGAGGAGGTGTTTGTGCCACCTACAAGTTAAATGAAGTCACAAAATGAAAGTTTATTTAGTTAAATTTTACCGACAGCGACTCACAGATAACATTGCACGGACGATGTTGTTCTGTGGTTGTCGGAACACTTCCTGTAAGAGAAAGACAGACAACACAACTTCCTGTGAGTGTGTGTGTGTGTGTGTGTGTGTGTGTGTGTGTGTGGGGGGGGGGGTTAGGGTTAGGGGGCAGTGGGAGGTCAGATGTCAGTGCGAGGTCAGAGGTCATGTCACTCACAGACTTGGTCCCTCCTCTGCATTCTATGCCGTCGCCCACGTGGCCTCTGTAGCAAGTGCAGTTCCTCTGACCCTGACCCAAGTACTCACAGCGAGCATACTTACTGCAGCCGCCATTGAACTGCACACACACACACACACACACACACACACACACACACACACACACCAAAAACATCATTATACAGTTATTTTTTAAATGTTAATTTTATAAAAAAGAGTCTGAGCAGCAGGTGGGATGTGAGAGAGCTACAGCAATATCCAATCAGAGCTCTTCTCGTGCTTTTTACACTTTAAAAGCAGCAGTCTCCTGCAACAGTACCTCAAATCTACAATATTTTGCCACAAATAGGTTATCAAGGGATGTGTTGAATTTACATTTCAAGAGACATACAGTAGAAACTCCTGCCAGTGTATAAATGATGTGCACAAACCTAACTTATTGGTACAAAGACAATCATCATCAATGCAGTTTGGACAATAATAGTAAAAAACAAAAACATGTTTCCATTATAACTGATGGTCAACTATATACAATGTAAATACATATTTAACCAGCTGATTAAATAGGTTGCCGTTAAAATGCACCAAAAATGTTATATGTGCCAGTATTATATCTACAAACACTGAGAGCCTGTGATAATCCTGCTGCCGCCACAGATATCATTTTAATTAACCTAAAGGGGAATGGATTTTAGATATTTGCTTTAAGCTAAAATAAATTTTAGTTCAGGACACATCCTGACGATGATCAGTATACTTTCAAATGATCTCACTGTATAAACTTCAGATCTGTGTGGAACAGCTCACTGACAGATCCCAGAGCCTGTCAGAGGATTTAAATTATTAATGAAGACTCCCAGCTGTGTGATCTGTGCGTAAAATGATTCGTTGTATATCCACTAAATTAAACTGCAGATGCATTTAGCAAGCAGTCGGCTCTGTCATAATAAGTTAACATTCACATCTTTAAAGCTTATCTTCATAAAAACAAGAAAAAACATCCATCAACGAGCTGACATAACACGCTCCCACTTCAGTTTCACTTATTCCAGGATTTTCTAGGATCTTGCAACAGGACAGAATAAAGCAGATGACTGGACAAGAATCTTAAAATTGACACAAAGACGTACTGTATTGCACGGGTTGACTGGGAAACAGTACCTCCCTGGTCCTTTGAAGCCCGACTTACACCGGCATTCAGTCTGGAGATGACAAGATAGCAGAAAGAAAGGAAAAAAAAAAGTCAGTTAGTAGAAACAGTCAATCACTTCATCCATCTGTTTCCTCCCTCCCCCTCTGTGCTCAGCCAATCAATTAATCAAATAATCAATTCTCCCTCATGCTTGTTTTTTCAGCACTGAATCATAAACACTGAACTGTCAAAAATGAGAAAAACCTCTGAGCATCTTTCCTCATAATACACAGACTAGCAAACCCAAGCAAGATGAAAAAAAATGAAAAAAGGGGAAAGTTCAAAAAATAAGCTGCCGTAGGAGTTATTACACAGTGACGGAAGAGACGACAGGAAATGAACGGAGAGAGAGAGAGGGATGAAGAGTGACGTGTGACGAAAGGTCTCGGCTTAAACCGGGGGGACGCTGTGGTTCACGGTTTGTGCCCCAAAGGACACCGGAGCCTGCCAAAGAAAATAACTTCAATTTCGACATGTAAATGAAGCATTCTGGTGCGCTGGGAGATGAAAACAGACAGCGGAGAGCAAACAGGAGGTAATTCAGTCAAAATGTAATATGTAGACGTGTTTAATTATTAGAGCTGAAACAATTAATTGAATGGTTGATGGACAGAAAATTAATCAACAACAATTTGAATTATCATTTTTTTATGTTATCTATTAAACAAAAATGCTAATCGTTTCCTGATTTCAGCGTCTCCAGTGTGATCACTTGCTGCTTTTCTTTGTTTTAAAGTTGAAGTATCTAACTCTGACACCAAGCGTTTAGAAATGGTACTGCGGCCCACGTTCAAAACACTGGAGAGAGCTGTCTCTCCTCGCCCCCTCCCTGCCAGAGTCTACGTCACGCGGGTTGCCAGTTGTTGGACGTGATTCTGCATATCCTCCTCCGTATCAGCAGGTGCAGCTGAGTGCGGTATGACGCTGTAACCGCCTCCAGCCGTCTCCATGTTTCAAAGGTGTCTCCTATACATACCCTTGTTTTGTTTCTCAAATTGTCACAACGTATTTGAGAGTCATAACGAGGCTGTTTTGGTTTTGTAACATCAGACATTATTTGCAATGTTCCTACCTGCAGCTCAGTGGCACCTGGCAACCTGGATGCTGAAACACTACTGACTTGGTGATTGGTAGCTAGGTGGTGGGTGGAGCATCAGGCCAAAACACAGAATGACAACATAAACATTACTTGAGGGCTGCAACTGAGCTTTTCAAATGTGAATATTCTGGTTGGACTACTACTGTCAGTGATATCAGTGTTTGAAATGCACATGATTCCTTAAGGTCTGGTGACATTTAGGGCAATTTTATGATTACTTGGAATATATTTGTTACATACAGCTACTTTAAATAATTGTAAATCAAAAGCACAGGACAGGAGCAGGGTGTAGTTATCGGATTTGCAGCTGGGTAGCGTACGCCTGCAGCTGGATGAAACTAACACAGGGACTGGAAGATTCGCCAATGTGGAAGAAGTCCAGGAAGAATTGCAGTAGAACAAAAGATGTCAGGGAATATTTCCAGGAGCGGAATAAGCACTGGGACAACTTCTCATCTCATATCAAGGAGAGGACTTAAAAGGAATCAGGAAGGTACAACTGAAACATTTATGACAACAGTTTTCTTTTTTCTCTCGAATGTTTGAGTTTTTGGTTGATGGCAGGGTGAAACATTAACTTTTTGTCCATCTGCCAAATGTCTAGTGAAAGTTCACATTTTAGCAGCCACACAATAGATTATCATCGTTTTTTCTGCTGGTGAATGAAGCAAATCTATCAGCCGCTTGCATCATATTTTACCAGCATTTAGGTGGTGGGTGGTGTTCATTTTATGCCCTAACTCCTAGTCAAACAAAACCAATCAAATATAGATGTAATATATTCTAGAGAAGCACAATATCCTCTAACACAGACCTTCCTCAAGATTAAGTTATTACACTGTCACCTTATGGTTCTCATTATTTGAGTTGATATTGTATTTTAAATGTGCATATCCCCAAACAAAGTTAATCACATATACGCAAACAAGCAGCACACAGTAAATTTGGGTTTTCAGGGCTCCAGTTGGTTCAAACCAGGAGTTTGTTTCACTGCCCTGTTGGATGTTGCTGCATATCAGGTCTGAGCAGGAATGATGGCCAGAACAATATAAACAATATAAAAGGTTATTTAAAAAAAGTCCTATTTAATCCTCACTATAATGAAACTCCTGAAAATGAAGACGACCTGACCCAGACTCACCTGAACTAAGCTCAGGTCTAATGATGGTTCAGGTCAAACATTATGTGACATTTTACTGCAGTACAGTGTTTCTTACAGTGTTCGGGCCTGTTCTGAAGCAATCTGCTGACTTGGGGCAGCCTCCGTTGTTGACGAGACAGCCGTCAAGCTCTGTGAACGCACAACCAGATGTAAATAAGACAGGTTTAGAGTTTTAGAGTCTTTTTTTTTCTATTTAATGGAGTAAAACAAGTGATTTCCCCCCCGCTTTGAGTTAACATAAGCTTAACATGTCTTCAGCCTTTCTCTGTCCCTGATATACTTCCTCCTCTAACTCTGGTTCAAGAATGATACTAAAATATAACATATTCAAGAACATTTAAGGTGTTTTTAATACTTTAATTCTATGTTGAGCTGTCAGCTCTGGATAGCACGAGCACACATACATCGTAACACTAAACAATACAACACTGAACAAATATAACTAAAATAGCTGACTAGGGCAACTCAGACATGTATATATATATGTTCTCTTTTGCATCAATTCAATATCCGAACAGTTAAGTTGCCTGGCAGCCATCATGCATGTTTCAAGTAAATAATCCACTTTTACAGTTCTTGCTAAAATATTGTCAATAAAGAGCCTTATTAAGGGTTTTAAGTATAATACGGTTATTGAATTAGGGGTATCGATAAAAGATATTTAGTGATTCACTGCTCATATTATAATGTAGTAGCTAATATGTTGAAATTCTCCTTTAGTTTGGCTGCTAATTACGTCTTAGCCAATCGCTCTCAGTTTGAGTTAATCAGCCTGCGGAGTGAGCCAAGTCGAGCACAGACAGAGTGAATCCTTTGTTCTAAGTAAATGTTTCTAAAAGGAGCCAACGCCTCTTTCATTAGTTTTTGAGCTTATGCTAATATTGTACACACAGACTGTAACAGCTGTTGTCATGTGGATTACCAGACACAGAAAAGATTGTCGCTACACATATTGTATTTAACTCTTAGCAGGTAGATAAACTCAACCATTGAATAAATATCCCTAATGACCTCAAACCATTTACACTAGTTACTTGGTAGAGCTCTTTTTGCTCCACAATCGTCCCTCAGCACAGCTGTTTAATTACAGTTGTTATGTATATTACTTTCTTCCCAGATCTTTTTCAGGTCACATAAAGTGTTAGGAGGTTCGAGTTAGTTGTGTGTGAGGACCAAAGGGTCAGAGGTTACAACACATACCCAGGCAGACGACCCCATCTCCAGTGTAGCTCTCTCTACAGGTACAGGTCCTCACTCCTGCTGAGACCTTTGTACATACAGCAAACTCTGAGCATCCACCGTTATACCTGTTGCACAAATCCACCTCTGAGAGAGAGAGAGAGAGAGAGAAAGAGATCACATTTGATATTTATATAGGATATTTATACAGGTGTGTGTGTGTGTGTGTGTGTGTGTCTTTACCTTTGCAATGGGTGCCGTTGCCTTCATATCCAGCCACACACAGGCAGGTAGCAGCTGTTCCTTGCGGTCCTGTAATACAGCTGCAGCCGAAGGAAACTGTTCAATATTTATGTTACATTTTCACTGAAGCTGAGAGCAGCTACTAATCATATCTGTCATATGTGAACATTTTTCCATTTTACAGGATAAGTCTGGTCAAGTTCTGGTTCTGTATTTTTCTTACTGTCAACGAATCCCATGTGAAGACCCAAAAAACCTAAAATGAATTGGACTTACATACAAGTATCATCTGTTGATCCAAAAAACACTTCTTAACGAACAAGTTCACAATAGGTCAACTAGGTCAGTCACTAATGAACATATTATCAATCATTCCTCCTGTTCCTACTTAGAAGATCCCTTCATAATGCACCTATAGTGTAAGTGATAGGGATCAAAATCCTCCAAATCCAAAATCCACAGCCCTCCTTCTGTGCAAAAAAATGTATTTAAAAGTTTATTTGATGCTAACATGAAGCTTCAGTCATCCAAATGAGTCAAATAAAGTAGATATCTTTCAACATTACAGTGTTTTCAGTGCCAAAGTCCCTCTTTTTGTTACTATACTTCCACCGCAGCTCAACAGGGAAACACAAAGAGGGAATTTGATGCTAAACAGACTTTAAATATGGCAGATATCCACTTGATATGACTAACTCAGTGAGGACACACTGTGGATTTTACATTGAAAGCACATTTGAAGGAGATCGTTTGATAGTCATTATGAACAGGAGGAATGATTACAGCAAGGAAAACGTCTTTAATGTTTATTTGGACGCCTGACTGCTGTTTTAACACAGACTTAAAAAACTGTGAAACTGTCCTTTAATGGAGTGACGGTCCATCAGACTCTCACTGGATTTAATTATATAATGGCAAGCATACTGTGAGAAAGTGAACGGTTAATGATTTCAGACTCGGCCTAAGGTCCGTCACCTCTTCTAGTGCATTCTGGGTTAACGCACAGCTCCTACCAAACCCTCTGATCCAGAGTATACACACATGCACACACACGCACACACACACACACACACACACACAGAACAGCTGTTAATACAAAAACAGCAGGACTTACTTGGCGTTTTCGTCACAAACATTTCCACAGGCGTCATCCGTAGCCTCTGAGACGTACGTACACACACACACACACACACACACACACACACACACACACACACACACACACACACACACACACACACACAGAAAGATTTCAGGTGAGAACAGATTAGAGGAAATACTGTGGTAGTTTCAATTTTGCTGTGTGTATACATATATGTGTGTGTGTGTCTGTGTGTGTGTGTCTTACCTTTAGAGCATGAAGAACCTTTCCAACCTTTATAACACACACACTTGCCACTTCCTGCCAGTCCGTCCTCACACTTCCCATGGTCACACGCACACTCTGCAACACACACACACACACACACACACACAGACATAGGTTAAACCATGAAAAGACTTCTCTAGTTGCAATAGTTTTGAGTTTTTTTGGCATGGTAAGTTTATTTGCCTTGCAGATTTTGCTGGTTTGTTTAGAGTCAGGATTTTGTTTGCATAATTATGGGTTTGTTAGTGTCCCTGGTTTGTTGACGTCAGGGATTTCATATTTGTTAGACTTGTAGATGTGTTAGCGTCAGAGGTTTGTTAGCCTTGCAGGTTTCAGAAGTCAGTTGGTTTAGTTTTTTTCTTCTTCTGTCATCATAGGTGTGCTAGTGCTGCAGGTGTTGATAGTTTCCCATAAGATCTCTTGCGTCTTTTGTTAGTCTCACAGGTGTATTAGGTATTTTCACACCTGTCTTGTTTAGTTCAACTGAATTGAACTCAAGTTTCAGTTCTTAGTGCAGTTTATTTGGGCAAGTATGAAAATAGCAATTAGACCACCTCTTGAACAAGGTCTCGGTCTACTGGTTAGAAAAAAGAACTCAGTACAGTTTGTTTGTGGTATAAATGTGATCCGACCCAACTGCAGCTCCCGTAGCTAGCTGCACTGTGCATTACGCAGGGTTAAAGAAGAGCTTTGTATTGTAAACATGGATTGAGGGTTGACCTGAAGCGGCAACGAAACACATTGCCTTCTCCTTGTCAGCTAACTGAAGGCAGCACATCTTCGCATAACATGAAGCAACACATTGTTTGTGAGATGTTGCTATTAAGTGTGTTCAGATGTGTCATTTTGTTCACGTATTGTGGTTGAGTAAATGGCCCAAAGCACTGCAACTATACAGAGATGCCAATTCTGCCAGTCCATTCTGGGATAAAATGAACTTTTGGTGTGAAAATCACCTTCAGTCAGGTTTCTAAGCCGTGCATATTTGTCAGCCTCCAACAACAGTCAGATCACATCTCATGAGCTCAGTTTTTGATATGTCAGGCACAGAAGAAACACATTTCTTTTAGTCAAATTTCTACATTTTCTATGATTCCTGAGAAGCATACAGTATGTTCCTGAGGTTTTCTGTCCATGTTCTCTGATGTAAACAGTAAAGTTTGAACACCTTGTTATTTCAATAGATTTAAAATTTGGTGTTTCTTTAAGCATTCAATACTTCATCTCCCATGAGGCTTTGGTAAGGCTTTATGAAGTCTGCTCTTTTTTTCAGTCTGTCTAATCTATTGCCCCCTTGTGGCATAAACACATAATGGCAGACAAACACTTGATTCAGCGTGTCAGTCTCCCTCTGTGTGTGCTGTTCGGATGAGTGTGCATGTTCCTCACTGGAGGAGCAGTTGACTCCGTATCGTCCCGGCTCACAGTCCTCACACGCGGTGCCATGGAAACCCTCATAGCAACGGCACTCTCCGTTGCCTTGGGTACCGTCTTGACACTCCCCATGATTGGAGCACCAGCTGCCAATGTCTCCCGGGCATTTGTAGCAATCATGGCCGTAGTAACCAGGGCAACAGGAGTGATCCTGAAGGACAGACCATCACTATTAATATCATTATTATTTTTTAATTATTTTCTTCTTTTTTTAACAGGAAAAACAGCAGAGGTACAAAAAACATTACCAGCTGTGGGCCTGACTCAACCAAAAATAGTATTTCTGCAACAACAATATTAATAACAATAATGATAATAACGATAATAATGATAATGACATTTAGTCCTAGTTCAGTTCTCAATACCTCACCTGCAGCCCTGAGTGGTAGGGATGGTAGTTATAATGGTAATGGGGGTAGGGATAGTGTCAGCAGTTACCGTGGAAACACGAAGACATTTGATGTAACAGCCTGGCACCGACTTCCTCTTGGATCCGACCCGCTTCCTGTATTTACAGTTGGACCTCATGTTGGTAGGAAAGTTGCTTCTGATCTGAAGTAGATCACATTAGAAACAGATCACAGGCTGGATTGAGAGACACTGATGGCTGAAAAATTGCACATAAATACAACTTGTGTTTTTTTGTACAGTATGATGTTCAGGTGGAGCAAGTAACCCTACAATAATAACCCCCAATGTATGAATCTTGGAATTTTTTGGTTGATTAAGCTTTGAGGATATTTTTCAGGCCACAGATTGTGGGCAATTGATAATGTTTCTACAGGTGTTCATATTATTGCGTCCACCTCTTTTAACTTACTGGTTTGTAGTTGAAGAGGCATCGAGGAGGTCCATTACAGTCTGCACACCTCCCCTGGAGATAAAAACATATATACAGACTCCAAGGGAAATTGTGTAATAAAGAAGCTCCATCCATCCATCTATTCTTCTTTTCATTCATTCATTCATTCATTCATCACTTCCTCCATCCTTACGTTGGCTCGCAGGGTGATCGGTCTGTTGCATCTGTTGCGGCGGACCTGGAGGACCTGATTGATGACGATGATAACGCCGTACTGCGTCTCGATGAAACTGCCGTCGAGAGGAACATCGTTCACGGCTGTCTGGAGGATGAAAGGAAGAGAAACCAATCAGACTCTTCAGTTCGCCAGGCTTGTGAAGACTTTCACATTATGTAAAGACCACACCGGTGGGTTTGCAGATTCACACAAATCAGAGTTTTTCTTCTTGTTCCTTCAGATGGATGTTTGAGCTTCACTGTGCAGAATGACGTTTGTGCAGAGTTTGATACATACATCTGCTGAAGAGGGAAAGTTTCTATGTGCTCACCTTAATAGGAGACTAAGATGTATGTTTATTAGCAGGATTTGTGACATTACAACTAGTTTGGAGCCAGTCGTGGTCCAGTTTCACATGCAGACTTACATGTGAAAAAATAAAGCTGAGAATGGACTTTACAATGAAGTAAGAGACATCTTGTTTCCAGTGGTTAAACTTTTAATATGAAAATATATTTACTTATTTATATAATCATAATTTTTTAATTAAGGGAGAAGGAGACGTCATTTAAATAAATTCTAACTGGGTCATCAAAGTTTGTTTGTGGGGAAAACACACAAAAAAAAGATACTGAAAGCAGAGTATTTTTATGTCTTAAAAACATGTCATGTCTGGAGGGGATTTTTTAAAATAATGAATGTTTGAATGTTTAGATTGATTTCCCTCTTTCTAGGCAGCTTCTGGTCTCTGTATAACGCAGCTGTGAGCAGGAGAGGTTTTCAAATATAAACAGTTTATTGATAATCACACAACAGAAGACGAATAGAAAAAACATAAATATGCAGCAGCAGGACATCGTGAAAAGGGTGACGTCGGTTTACTTGTTTCTCGAATTCAATAATTTGCTGAATCTCAAACCTCAGATAAGCGTCCTTGAATATGTCACAGGGGGAATATTTGAAAATGTAACTGCATCATCACACAAAAACACTTTAACTTTGTTCTAAATAAATCTGTTCATGTGTTGACTGTGATGTTGGTTACCTCTCTACAGGCTGACCTTTAATATAAATTAACTTAAATACCAAAAGCAACAGTTTAGCCTTTAAACTAACAGACAAGTCTTCAATATTCTGTCAGGAAGCTTCTGGGAGTCTGTGAAGTTTGTATCGGTCGAATTATTGTTACCTTATTGTTGTTGTTTAGGTGGAAATGGACCTCGTTTGCGCTGCCCAGTAAAGTGCCTTTCATTGTGCCGTCAAACAGGTGGTCAGGGAAGAGCAGCTCGTTAGGAATCACGTGGTACTTAAACACATCAGAGTCCTGGACAGACAGACAGGAGAACTGGATTAAAGGATCATTCTGGTTTGTTAGTTACCACCGCTCCCATGTCAGATATGGTCACTGATTCAAAAAGGGTCTGCTGTTACATTATGTCATTGTTTTCCTCTTGTGTTTCTTCTGATGGAAAAATAAGTAATAAATCAGAGTTTTCTTATGCAATATGTGTGGATAGGAAATTTGCAGCTGTGAGTTGTATGTTGATTTACAGGAAACTTTTATAACGAAATATACATTTGATCGAAATAATAAACATACGCTATCAGACTGAGGCATGACATGAAAATGAAACGGACATGACTGAAATTAAAGGTGTAGAACTGACTTGACGAGTGAATCCCGCCACTTCAAGGTACCACTGCACTTTATCTGACGTCATTTTACCTTCAATGCTTTGTAAGTATAATTCTGCTAAATGCTCACAGATATGCACTCATATCCTGCCCTTAACTCTTAAAGCTGAGTGTCAAAGACAAGATAATGCTCAGAAATGTTTAATCGTTTTGTTGTTGTATCTACATAAAAAGGAGAATGTATTTAGCCTTGTATAATTTAGCATTATTTCAGTTTATTTACTGGAGGGTTCACAGTTACTGGTGGTACTGGTGTAATAATCTTCCCCAACAGCAGTGTGTGTGCTGGCTCATATCATCTGGACGTACCAAGAGGGAGGAGTTAGTCTTGCTGAGGTATTGCCTGATGGCCTCGTCAGTCGGCAGCAGGAGGGTGAATTCGGACCCATCCAGCTCTAATGACAGGTTGTACATCTGTGAATAAACACACAGTTATTTTATTTTATTTCTTATCACTTTCACCTTTACGTGGCTACTGTTGTGTCAATTTTGAATTTCTACCTTGGAGGATCAATAAAGATACCTCACCTTACCTTAAACATACATACAAACTGTTTAGTTTACTTCACAACAGAAATACATAAAATATTTGTATAATAAAATAAGTAAATAAAAACATTGGTGCAAAACACACACTCAAAAAAAGAGGTTGAGTTTGAGCAGACATCTTACCACAACGTACTGTCCGAACAGAGTAAAGTTGGAGGAGGAGTTCAGGAAGGCCATCAGGAATGGGGGCTCGGGTGGGAGGTTTGATTGGGTTGGTGCCATAATCTGACCACAAACAAACAAACAAACAAACAAACAAACAGACAGACTCGGTTCAGTTCACTAGAGTCTTTGCAGCAATATTTACTTCCATTCATTTTAACTTTACTTGCAAAAAGGCGGTTTAGAGGTGATGTTACTGCTTATAAAGTCAATGGAAAGACATAATTAGGCACAAATATGCCCAGTGTGATGCTTCTGTCCTTATGAATCCAGTCTAGAGACACCTTGGAGCGGAGAAACATCAGTTCACTGTCTGAAAACACTTTTAAAGGAGTCAAATGTCTAGTGTGTTGTTTGCTCTGGGACGTCGACTCTTACCTGATCTACAATGTGGATGTAGCCGTTGATTGCAGGTAGGTTGCGTGTGACGATGGAGGCGTTTCCAATATGGATCACCTGCAACAAAACATCTGTTATAAAATGCACATACGTAAATATTAGGGATGCACTGATCTGATATTAATATCGGATGTCAGCCCCGATATTGACTAAATAGGTAGATCTGGTATCGGCTAACAGGGCTGATCCATTCACTTCAGTTCTGTGTTTGCGATGCGTGCTACATCATGCAGAGCCGGTGCAGAATTATTTATTATTTTAATAATGAATAACAGTTCAGTACATTTATATTTAGGTGTTAATTTGTTATATTTTGTTTTAGAAAGTTAGGTAAGTGATGTTTAAGTGAAGTCTGACACCTTCAGTCTCTTCCACATGGCGAGGTCTACAGTTTATTAATTCAACAATGTATCAGATCAATGTGCAAAACCCAGATATCGGTATCATTATCGGGACTGGATCGGTGCATCCCTACGAAATATAGGGATGCACCACCATTAAAGCCATTAAACGAATAGTTCAACATTTTCACTTTCAATCTGAGAATGCGATAAAAAGATGGAAATAAAGCACAAACCACAGAGGCAGAGTCCAATGACAACTCCAGCATGAAACCATTAATGATTGTGGATTCTTAATACATCTGCTTCTCATGGTGCAGAAACTGATCCTTGCAAACTGTATAAATTTCAGTAAATCCATCTGAATGTGTAAGTAGTCCTTACCCCGCTGCTGTTTCTGATCTCCCATTGGACGGAAGGGTTCAGGGAGGACAGCCTGCTTCCCACCAGTCCGTCCATATCTTCTACAGAGTAGATCCCCTGCAGGACGTGAGCCCTACGACCAGGAAGAGCAACAGGAAGACATTACGGCTTGTTTAGAGGATGAAGATTCACCAGACACTTCTTCTTATGACATTACCAGATTACTGAAATGTGTGAAACATTTATGTTGTTTGCTCAATTATCATTATTATTATTACAGACCAGAGGTTTTCACAGGGGAACTCCAAACTGTTTCAGGGTAGGTGTAGTAAACGGATGTAAAAAATATATAACATTAGTTCTCAAAAGGAGATCATAGAATAGCCTAAATGTGTGTAGTTTGGGGAGATTTAGAGGTAAAGCAGTTTTGGGTAATTTGTCTCACTTTCCCAGAGTCAGAAACTAATACATACCTCCAGACAGACATTTTTCTATGTATTCAATGTAAGGCAAGGCAAGGCGGCTTTATTTATATAACGCATTTCATACACAATGGCAACTCAATGTGCTTTACATAAAACAAACATTTAACAGTGTAGTCTAGAGTATGTCAAACAGCAATATCAGGCTATCTTGGCTCAGCTGTTGAGTATATATGGGAGCAAATAACATAATCATGATCGCAAAAGCATCCAGGAATTAAGCAAACAAAGCAAAGTAAACAAGGAGGAGGGGTGTCGCCTTTTTTCAAGTTTTGTCTGAGGGAAGGCTCACGGTCTCAGACTTTAAACTGACTCTGATATAAATCAATGTAAAAACAGTCTCATCAACTCAATGCATCACTGACATGATTGACATACATTTGTACTTGCGCGAAACAAACAAGAGACGTGTATCAGTGATCAAAGAGTGTGTGTGCATGTGTGAGTGTGTGTGTGTTTGGCTCTGCCGGTGTGATCAGTGACTGACCGCAGGAAGTGAGGCAGGTGGTGTCGGCTGCTCCAGAATGCGACCTGATCTGCACTCATGTTCCTCATAGCCTGGTCGGATGGAACCAGAAGTGTGATGTTCCCGCTGAGGTCCTCATTGGCGTGACTGTATTTCTGATCACACACACACACACACACACACACACACACACACACACACACACACACACACACACACACACACACACACACACACATGTATTAGTGTTTCTTTTAGCGGAGAATTATTCCTTAAAACACTGACAAGCTCGATTACTAATACAGCTACAACTACTCTGACAGATAAAACAGAATGTAATAGAATAAAATGTTATTATCTACCAGAGTGAAAAATTACCATCAGCTCACTGAAATATAAATAAACACAACATTTACCGACTGTACAATAACTAACATATAGAATGAATGTGGGAACAAGATACATCCAGATACGTATAAATATGAAGCCCACTACAATGCACATTTAAAAAGAAAAGAAAAAAGACAAAATATCTATAATAATACCAATAAAAGATCTACAACCATTTTCAGCAACTACCTGTCATTTATTTCATTAATCCAAAATGGGAAAGGTTGGTTTGATTACCCATGTAACTTCAAGTGTAGCTTAAACTGAACTTAGTTTGGAAGTTAAACTATAACTTAAAAACTAGTTGCACCATAAAAGCCAGTCACAACATAACATGATGATTAAAACATAAAACTGTCATTAAAGAGTTCTTGCATACCTGGGTCAGTCGGTTGAAAGCCAAAGTCTTTCTGGTCATTTCCAGCTCCTGCACACACACACACACACACACACACACACACACACACACACACACACACACACACACACACACACACACACACACACACACACACACAGTATTTAGTCAGAGAATTATAATTCTTATATTCTTATATCATTCTTTTAAATATATTTATTTTTCAAGCTTTCTGACAGATGAACAACAATAAAGCTGAATCTGCTCTGAATTAGCAACTAACTCTTTAAGTTCATCTGGCAGCGGTTTATGTGTCTGAACAGCTTAAAACTATCCAGGAAACATCAACATCGGTCAGTTTAGATGTTAAAGCTGCAGTGCAGGACTTTTAACATCTGTCATATTGAAACCCAAACAAGTTCACTCAATGCTGATTAAATCCATCGCCACCAGATAAATCTCTCTGTATTTCAACACATACTTAGAGTTTTTAAATCTGGTGTCTATGGCGACTTTCCCATGTTGGGCCTCTAGTAGTTACTGTAAGTGCTTTAAGTCAAGCAGCAATGATCAAAGTGCGACTGACAACCAGGACGGTCTGTCTTCAGTGCTCCCAAACCACATCACGTAGAACGCATCGGAGGTCTGCAGCGTTAACATTGACAGTCGTTGTGTAATTACTCTCACAGACACAAAGGAGAGACAAATGAACTGCACTGAACATTTAAACAGTGCAACCCTTTATCCTTACAAATCACAGCAAACAAACAAAAAACTCTCTTTGCCTAATAAATTACAGTTTCAGATTAAGTTTCTATATTTTGTGGTTCAGCGGTCCTACCAGCTCAAAAACGTCCACCGTCCCACCCGCTCGGAGGCATGTGAGCTAAAAAATCATCTTTAAACTGGTTTTTGAATGCTGATTTTATGTCAGTGTATCTTTTTAAATAATGATGTAATAGATTTAATTTAATTTGATTTTAATGTATCATTGTGTCACAAAGTGCCGAGCCCAAATGGGTTTAGGCACAAAGCAGATACCAGATACATACACCAGAGACAAAAGTAGCCAACTTATAAACATTAAAATTAAACAACCATTGGATTCTGTCATCATCAGACGACCAAAACATCTCTGGTTTTTGAACAGACATTTCATTAATTATCTGTATTCTTAACTCATCATAGAAAGGACAATAGAGAAGAAGATGTGACTCATATAATGAATAAAAAGGTAAAACGTCAGCATTCATTAGGGGGCGAAATACACCTACTGCAAGCATCACTACATAATACACATTTTCTCAGTTATTATTTTATCTAGGACACAATTATAGGGATATTAAACTCTATTATGGTGCTGTAAGGTGTACATAACCCTAGTTTGAATATTTACCTCCATTACTGTACTGTAGCAAATGACTCCGTCACCAGCGTAGCCGTCAGGACAGGTACAGGTGTGAGTCCCGCTCTTCTGCACCTCACACTTTGCCTGACAGACAGATGGGTTACTGTCACTCTTAGCTCAAAGATACAAACCTTTCACCGATAGACGCCACATTAAAAAAAAGGCATTAACAAAGAGAAATGCAGGAAACCAAACATTACATTTTTAAATCAAACTTGTATTTTCCAGGAACAATGGTTGTTCTCACTCTGCATTTACACTGATAACTGTTTTATAAGTATGTCTATGAACTATCAACACTGAAGTACTGATCCTTTGTTAGACTACGCAGAAGATGAGGTCGATGTTTCAGCTGTTATTATTTTATGCACCAAGCAAAATCTATTCACTCACTCCCACGAGACCTGCCTACAATAAAACATTACACTGTCAAAATTAAACCCAATCTACCTGCTTTATTCTACAAATAAGTGTTAATTCCTTGCATCTAACCCTTCTATACTCACTTATTCTACACTGGGTCACACCGAACCTCTGCACCTTCCTGTGTTCATTTATTCCAATAAATAAAATATCAAATACTCTATATATGAGTGTGTGTGTTTGTACCAGATCATGGCAGCCTCCTTTGTTCTTGCGGCAGGGGTTGATGAGGTCACACACGATCCCGTCCCCACTGTAACCTGTTTTACAGACACACTCGCTCTGCAGGGAACACAGATTCACAGAGAAACAGTGAAGTTAGAGCTTCTGTAATGTGACGCATTCCCTCGGTGACACAGAATATATGGAGGAAGTCCAACTACAAAAGAGATTTAAATAAAAAATCCTTTAGAATTGATTAAACTGCTAAAAAGTGGCCTTGGCTTTGTGAATGCAGAGTTATTCGTAGCTGCAGAGAGAAATAGAGCTGTAAAGGACTGTTGGCCTCCAAACTCACCTCCCTCATGAATAAATCTGAATAAATCAAACCTAAGTCACAGTTTTGTGCACATAAAAATAAAGTTTGTGCCCACTGATATAAAACACACCTTTCCCTCCATAGAGCTCTGTTAGCTACTAAAACCCACATAAGCAATCCAACTCGGTTTTGTATGATAGATGTCACGATGATTGATACATTTTTAATACACTCCTGAGTTCAAGATCAAACACAAGCGTATGAAATATTAAAGACAGGGCCTGTATTATAAAAATAAGATTGTTTGATGTACTGTATGTTTGTCATATAACAAAAGATAACTGAACAATTAACACAATTATTTCACGTTGTCTTTAAAGCAACTATAACTAACTTTTTCCAGCTGCTCCACACACCTCGTGCTCTGTTTCATAAGTCTACGCCCTCCGAACTACAGATGCCTGGACACATAAAACCCAAAGCGAACTGAAAACAGACTACAGCAGCATTCGCTCAAGTGACGAGGTTCACATTTTAGCCAATTGTGTTCAACATTTTCAGTATTTATGACGTCGTTTTTGGACTCCAGCTGATTTAAATGTCGTTGACTGACCTGTCCGGGTCCGATGTGTGTACAGTCGGCGTTGGGGCTGCAGCCTCCGCGACTATCCAGCTGACAGTTGTTGATTGCCACACACACTCTGCCGTCACCTGTCCAACCCTCGGCGCACACACACGACACGTTGCCCGGACCCACATACACACACTGAGCCTGCAGAGAGAAAGAGAAAATATGACGTTTGTTTTCTTTCTCTCTCTCTCTCTCTCTCTCTCTCTCTCTCTCTCTCTCTCTCTCTCTTTGGTTTGCTCTTTTTACATATTTATGGTTCTGAGTTTATATATTTGGGTCATTGAGGTTCACCTTAGAGACTGTGAGAAAGGGGACAGGGCAGGTCAGAAAACTCTGCTGATATATTGTGCTTATTTTGCAGAGAACCACAGAAGAATTACAGCTCACAGAACAGCTTGCAGTCGTGTGTATTATGGATGTATAATTTTTCTTTTGGCTGAAGGGGAAGAAGTTTGAATTAAATTTTTTCCTCGCCGACTCTTTGCATTTTATTTCAGCCTTTTCCTGTGAGATTAATTGCAGTAAAGATCAGAGCAAATTTGTCTTTTAGCAACACCAAGCTGGCACTGCCTCACATTTTAAATCCTCTCTAAAAACTCCTGTGGGAAGGAACAATAAAGTCTAAAGTCTAAGTCTTAAAACACATTTTTATAGACTCTTTTAAATATTTGTCTGACCTCTTTTTTGTTATCCTTACTGCCAGATTTTTATTCTCTTGTGAATTGTTTTTATCTTAATGAACGTTTAATATGTATGTTTAATATTTTCTGTGTGATTATCTTTTACTGTCTCCCTGCTATGGAAAGCTTGTGATCCTTGCTTGAAATACAGTTATTATTATTATCATCATTATTATAAATAGTTACATCAAAAGGTTGGCTTTCATATGTCTCATGAGTCATAATGTTGGTTTTACAGAGAACAGCAATCATGTTTCTGTGTCAGAGTTGTTTTTCTTCATCACAGTCAGCTAATAGTCCAGCTCACAGGACCAATGTGGCAGTTTTGAGAAACACATAACACATAAATAGTATTGTTTATTCTACAACATCAAAAATGACCTCTAATGCTTTAACTGGTTGTTAATAACTGTTCCACTGATAAGACACAACTTTTAAGTTGTGTATGTTTTGTCGATTTTATTGATGCTGAAATGATTTATACCAACTCAACATTGTTTTATTATTTAGAGGCATGTTATTTCTATGTCAAGGGGTACAAAGAAAAAACTAATAACTCAGTGGAGTTACAGCAACAGTCTTACGTTAGTGTCGCAGCCTCCTCGCTCGCTTCTCAGGCAGGGGTTGAAAGCAGTACAGGAGTGACCGTCACCTTCATATCCGTCCCTACACACACACCTGGTGCAACAAACAAAGTCAGAACAAAGTCAGCAGCTGTTGAGGAGGACAGAGAAGTGACTGGTGTTGATCACCTGTGAAACTCAGCTCATATATTCTGCTGAAGAATTACAGAACGCTATGTTGGGTTGATTATTTTCAGCTCACAGAACAGCTTGCAGTCATGTGTATTATGGATGTAGGATTGATTGATTGATTGATTTTTAATTAATGTGTCATGCACCAGAAGTGCCCGGCCCAAATGGGCTTACAAGACACCAAAACAAAAAAATGGAACCAATAAAAAAAGAAAACCAGATAACAAACATTGGAGCAATTAAACGTATAAACTGAAGCTTTTTCCAGACTTCAGATACAACTTAGCCAACTTAAAGACATTAAAGATAAACAGCCAGTCCATTCTGTCATCATCAGAGTTCTCAGTTCATCATACAAGGGACAGTATAAAAGAAAATGTGATTAATTTTCAACTTCATTGAGTTCACATAATTCACATAACCTTTCATCTTCAAGAATGTTTTTAGAATGTAGGAATGGGTGCATAGTTGATGCAGGATTGAGTTTTGCTGAACTCTCACTTACTAAAACAAACTAAACAATAACTGATTAAAACTGTGAAGGAATTTTCATATGCAGTATGTGCCATGTATGAAATGCTTCTTAGATAAGTCGACAATGAGAAATAGACAGCTGTATTCTTCTCGGTCGAGCCGACCTGGCTTTATGATTGTTGCCATAGAGACAGCGCTAAAGTAAACTATCTTATAGGGATGTTGTGATTAGGGACAAGGTCGCCTGGCTGCCCGAATAACAGAGTGGTTGAACTCTGTTCTATCAAATCTGCGGCGGCATTTCACCGGGTTTACACCGATAGTTTGAACTGTAGCTGCCACTGGTCGATGAAGTCTGTGTTTGTCAATAAATCTTCTTACATAAAACATCTGTTACTCTTGGAGTTTCTGAATTGACAAGCTCAAGATTGCTATGTAATTATATGTATCTACTGTAAATGTAACTAAAACACAAATTTACTTTGAAGTAACTCAAATTCAGGTGCCAAAATGAACACTAGTAATAGTAGTAGTTTTAGTGTCGTATCTTACGTGGTATGCAGCCCCACGTGTGTACAGTACGCGTTAATGTGACAGTGTTCCTGCAGTCCGTCAGAGTTACAAGGTGTGGCCGTGTTGTCGCAGTTTTCTCCAGAGTATCCCTCCAAACACGACCCTCTGCGACACACGCCACGAGTGCCTGGCCGGTTATCACACACACCGTGGACACAGTGACACTCTGAAAACACACACACGCGCACACACACACACATTTTAATGTATTTTCTAAATGAGTGAAAATACTTATTCAAGCCAAAACAGTTGTTTAGCTGCTTTAATGAAGAGGAGCCGTTACCTTGGTCACAGTTATCTCCATGCTTGGATGGATCAGCGCAGATATGACAGGCGATACCCGTAAAGCCTTGATGACAACTGCATGTGCCGTTGCCATGGATGCCATCTATGCACTGTATGTGGTAAATAAATAAATAAATACAATAAAAAACACGTCTGTTGAGAAACGAGGCTTTGGTGACACTTTGCATTTTCATTTTTATTGCACTTAATTGATTTTTATTCCTGTATGGTGCCATCTATCTTTTTATTTATTTATTTATTGTAGTATTGCAAATTTCTTTACTTGTATCACCTATTTTCTATTTTTACCTTTGTTCTTGTAACAATGACAGTAAAGTACTTTGACTTGACTCCTCACCGTTCCTTTGTCGTAGCAGGGATGCTGAAATCCTCCAATACAGGGTTTACAGTCCGGACCGAAGAAACCTTTACAACACTCTGCCGTCTGTTAAACACACACACACACACACACACACATATATAGAGTTTAAAACACAAACATACTCGGTGTTTCAAAAGTCAGGTAAAGGACTAATCCACCATTTGACTACTGAGAGCTGAAATGTCACTTCCTACCTTCTTAATTATGAACTGTAACTATAACTCATGTTGGTCCTTGTTTGACTTTGTGCTTCCTTTGACAAGTACCCATGAGTTTGAATTTTTGACACAAGAAGTCAAAGGTATTATAGCTGAAAGGCCCCTGAATGAAGTTAAATATAAAGCTCCTGGTGTAGTCCGCACTGAGCCAGCTCTCACCTGTTTGGTGGTGTTACAGTATTTGGCGCAGCCTTTAGACAACCCGAATGGAGATAAGCCATAATCACAGCCAATCTGATGATTGTCCTGGAAAGACAGACACAGATTTGTTTGCTTTTTTTTAACGTCCATATAGCCTGCTAGGAAAAAAATCTCTGCTCATGGATTAACAAACTGAGCACACAGTTTATCAATCAATTCACACACATTTTAAAACATTTTTCTTTCATATAACCTTCATATAGCTCTGTAGAATGATTTAATAGATGACACATTACAGTAATAACAGTGTATTTTACCATTTCAGTGCTGCCATCTGGACACTGAGTCTCATAGAGGTAACTGCAGTGGACACATCGACCCTGAAAACACACACACACACACACACACACACACACACACACACACACACACACACACACACATTTATAGTGAACATTACTCTTTGTTTCTATTAGCCATTAGCCGCTGACAGCTAATGTTAGACTGATGAGTTATGGCTGCAGCTCTCATCCTGTTTAAATGTCTCCGCCTCGGACTTCTCACCACAGTGATCTTGTTCTCGATGACATCACAGCGGTGAGGCAAGATGGGAAGTATGGAGGGTGGATACAGCATGCCGTCAATCATATGGATGATCCCGTTGGACGCCATGATGTTGGTGCTCGTCAGACGGATGCCCTTCTCACCCAGTTGGATCTCACCCTGTGGATTGGATTGAAGACTAATGTTAGTGGAAACTGCTGACGTTTAGTGAGAGTTAGTCAGGAAACTATGTGAGTGACACTTACATCATCAGACACAGAGATGGTGACAACCTGATTGGCCATCGTATGGATCCGAGAAAGAGTGCCCAAGTCGTCGACTGTCAGCTACAGACAGAAAAAAAGATTGTAAACTAAAAGTAAAAGCTTTTTCTTTTTTTTTGTGTGTTTCAAACATCATGTTGCACAAGACAAATACAAACCTGATGACTGAAAGATCAGAGATCCCAAATAAAGGGTACTAAATTGCCTGTGCAGATTGCACGTTTGGTTAGAGTTCGTTTTGCAGGTGATCAACTAAGAGTAACTGCACAAATGACAACAGGGTGGAGACAGCAGTATTTGAATGATGTGTCTAAATGGAGAGCAAAAAGCTGCAAGCGCAAAGTGAAATTTGAGGTTCTAGTGAAAGAGGTTAACAAACATATTGAGTCACAGCAAAAGAAAATATTACCAGAAAAAATGGGAGAGTTTTTGTGACAAAGTCAATGGTGTTAATAAAACCAAAAATATTCCACTCCAAAAATATTAACAAGGGTGGAAAAAACCCGTTCTCTGTGTATTCTGTCATTGTGCCTCCGTCTCCTCGTCTCCACAGTCACAGCAGTTATCTGTGAGCAATAACTGCCCTTCAAAAAGGTATTATTTATAGACGCAGGTACCATTTGCAAAATTACCTTCAGGTTTAGTGAATCACAATGTGTGTGCTAAATAACATATTTGCATTTTCTCCTCACTGTATTTTGCACACTGTTGTAAAAATGCCGCACATTGCATATCCATTATGGTAAACGTACTAAATGGACAGTGCATATTATCTTGCACATTTGAAAGACGCCTCAGTGCGCTGCATTAGTAGATTGTTAGTAGACAGCTTGCACATTTTTTGTTGGTGATATCAAGCTTGCACACGTTTTTACACATGCAAACCTTTAATAAATCAGGTCCTAAGAGCCTTACTGTACTAGTAGCAAAGTTAAAAGTAAAACATGTTATCCTGTGGGAGGTGTGACAGAATTAGACATGGGGTGTTAAATCTAAAAAGGTTCATCCTCTGGCGAGCAGGAACTGGATCAGGAAACATCAGGACACATTGCCTGTTACGCTAAAGAGAAACATAGTGTAGACAAAAAGTATTTTTAGGTTAGTTATCATGTTGTTAGTTAAGAGATCAGATTTCTTGCTGCAGATGGAAAGATGGAAATAAAGTAAAGGACAAAAGGTAAGAAGAGAGAAAGAAAGAAGCAGGTGATAGAGGGAGTCAGAGTGTGTGTGTGTGTGTGTGTGTGTGGGGGGGGGGGGGTGTTACTCACCACAGCCTGGGAGAACATGTGATGTTTGAGAAGTTCCTGAAGTTTATGTTTGGCCTTGAAAGAAGAGAAGAGCAAAATATCATTCATAACATCCTGACAAGCTTCACATAGCACAATGACAGCTGAAAGTGGTTACACTTGACAGCACAGATAGCGCAACAGGTTATTTGATTTTTTTGGGGAGGGGGAGTGGAGACGGTTGCACAACAGGCTTGAAACTTAAAATTTGGCCTATTATCAACTTGTCCAAGTCCAATATTCACTCTCCTTATATTGTAGCTATAGTGCTGGTTTAGACCCCCAACTGAGAAAAAGATATTAACTGTGAGATGTTCCACTTTCTTCACCTGCTAGTCTTTCGTTTTGTCTGTCTGCCATTTGGGGAGAGGCAGGTAGTGTAAAAAATAGGTTTATCAGAGGTTATTGTCTTTAAACTGCTGATGGAAACAATGAGACTGAACCAAAACTAAGAGCTAAAAGAGGCTAAATAATCTGGGTTCAGAACTACCACACACTAATCAGATGATGCATTGTTAAGATTAAAAACATATTGATTACTGGTGATTTAACATTATATATATAATGTAGATCTATAATATAAATAGTTGTGTCTGCCTTTTCAAATAAAACGTATGTGCAATTTAAGGGAAAAGTTAAGTTAATCAGAAAAAGGCCAACAAAAAAACTTTATGAGATGATTTTAAATATTTACGTTTCCAATAGGAACCAATGGGTTTGGGGCTGCGAGGCACATTCAGTATTAGGAGATAGACTAACACATTGTTGTCTTAGTCTTTTCATAGGATTTGTTCATTATAAGAAGACTCATCTTCCTTTTAAACATGCCAGTAATATGCCACAAATAAATGAAACCCCCCCCCCCCCCCCCCCTTCCTCTGTCTGTGGTCTTACATCGCTCAGCATGTAGAGGATGCTGCCGTCTCTGGCTCGGTCGATAGCCTGGTTGGTGGGTATGAACACCGTCAGCGGTCCCGGACCCCTCAGAGGGAGGCGAGTCCCGCAGTTCTGGAAACAAACAGATTAGAAGAGTAGAGATTAGATTAGACTAAAATTGATTTATGCTGCTTTAACTTCTCTGAGTCTTCACTGACCATTTAATAAGCCCCTTAGTTACTGTTGCTATGGCCGTCACTCTCCCACAGTACACACACAGTTACAATGGAAATAGGAAATTACTTTTTTATTAATTTTTGAAACAATGAGCCCATGATAAAACTACACAAAAGCAGCTTCTCATTTATATATTCCTATTTTGATGACATGACAACAGCCACTGGCAGATTTCTGTTTATACTGTCTCTTTTACTTTTATTATATTTAGAGCTGACTCGATGGCTGATGCATATGGAAGATGTGAGAAATAAAGGAGCTGCATTGTTCTTGTAACATACATAACTTATATTCTAAAACACAATATTTCACTTTAAAAAGGTGCAGTCTGTAGAGTTTAGTGACATCTAGCAGAACAAACTACTTGGTACTAATGGATGATTATAATCATAAGTATGTTTTAATTAGTGTATAATCACCTGAGAATAAGAATTGTTGTTCTTGGTCCCTTAAAATGAGTTCTTTATATCTAAATAATATGGAGCAGCTGTGTTTCTACAGTAGCCCAGAATGGACAAACCAAATATTGGCTATAGAGAGGGCCTTTTCTTCATGTGTTTTGCAGCCACCAATTTTACAAGAGAAAAGGCTTTGAGACTGACAGATAACCACTGTTATCTCTTTTAACGAGTTTGGTGGTTTCTTTTCATCTTTCATTTCTGTGTAAACATCCCCAAATTATATAAAAGAGCAGGACAGAGCCGCTAATGTTAGCCAATTAGCTGCTATAACTCTAGATCTATCATTAATGTATAACACTGTACATTACTGCTGTATAATCTACAGCCAGGCATGCTAACATTTGCAGCCTGCGTTAGACCTGATCACATACGGTTGAATCAACTACAATTGTTACACTTTAGGTCTTGTGGTTTTGGAGATGGTGGGAAAGAAAAGCGATGACCCTCCAAACTCGTTAACTGTGAGGTGTCTGTGCTACTACAGCTCCTTATTACAGGCGGAGAAATCCAAAGACCGACCTGCTAGTTATGGCTGCTGAGATATGATTAGACAATCACTGTTCGATGGAGGGTTTGGTGAACATTTTGTTCTGACACTCAGGATTGTTTCGTCTTACTTACTGATAATGTTTCTACTGTTTTTTTCTCATGTGGGGATAAAACCAAACATCAGTGTGATGTTATTGGCTGGAGATAAATACTCACATCAGCCAGAGACAGGAAGCGGTTGTATTTATCATCCTTAGTCAGAATCTCCCCGATCGTCTTATCAGCAAACTGGACCAAGAAAAAGAGAAATGGGATCAAAAGACTGAGATTTACTTTCACAGACTGCTGTAACATCAGGATAAAGAGTTATAATCTCAATAATAATATTTTATACACCATCTATCAAAACACAGTTACAAAGAGCTTTACATAAAAAACAAAAGGCATTTAAAAACAGAGAGAGATTAAAGTGAACAAAATCTATGAAAAACAAACATTATAAAAACACCAAGAGAATAAAACGCCCAATTAAAAATAATAAACATTCAATTTAAAACAACGAACATCCAGTAAAAGGCAATTTAAGTAAAATCAGGTAATGCGTTTCGATAAAAGTACGATTTAAGAAGACACTTGAAAGAAGATCTTGACTCAGACAGCCTTATTACTAGCCTTAAACTGCTTTTAATAGCTTTTATAAATATTATTATTATAAATGTATTGAATTGGTATGATTGTGTATGTGTGTGTGTGTGTGTGTTTATTACTGTCTATTTTCTATTTTTTATATTCAGGCACAGCACAGCAAATTTCATTGTACTTCTTGTGCAATAACTATAAATTTTACTCTATTCTTCTTTCTCAGGCATGTCTGGAGGCCCTGATAACAAAGGCTTTACCCCCCTTTAGTTCTCAGACTGGCCTCTGGAAGAGAAAGAAGACGTCTGCCCCAGGATCTCAAACATAAGGGATCAAAAGGTCTAAATTATAATTTGGGGCCATTTGGTCATGAAGAGCCTTAAAAGGTAATAAATAAGATCATAAAATCAATCCTAAAACAAAGAGCAAATGTAAAAGAGGGTAAAACAGGTGTGATGTGATTGTGCCTCTTAGTTGTGGTTAAAAACTTGGCAGCTGAGATCTGTACAGTCTGTAGTACTTTTTGATTAATGTTGGAATAATGAAAGAGTGAGGAGATTAAAGTTTCTACACCTCTAAAGATTAACAACAGATCTTATTTGTGCACTCTCTCTGAGATTAAAAAACCATGATTGGAGAAACTTTGTGGCTAAGATTTCTTGCAACAGGCTGGATGTGTTGTGACAAGTAACCAGCAGATGGCGGTATTTGTTTCATGATATGCTGGGACCCAAAAACATGGTAGACTGCTCCTTTCAATGCAGGTGACACTCCGCTAGCATGAAATATAGTTTACGTTTAACTTGACTGAAATTAAAGTTGTTGTATCATTTTTAGAAACTGATTTTAATGTTTTTTTTTTAACTGTTAATAGTGTAGAGGTTGTATTTTTTATGTGTGTTTTCAGGAAGTTTCCCATATTTGGTGAAGCGACCCTTTAACTCACCTGTTCATCACGAGTAGGCCTGATCGGGAGTGTGTTCATGATTGGTTGGTCGATGATGTGGATGATCCCGTTGGCTGCTGGCAGATCTGCTTGGATGACGGTGTATAGTTTGGTGGGGTCGTCCATCAGGATGAATTTCTATACCAACCAGAGAGAGAGAGAGAGAGAGAGAAAGAGAGAGAGAGAGAGGGAGAGAGAGAGAGAGACAGAGAGAGAGAAAGACAGAGAGAGAGAGAGAGAGAGAGAGAGAGAGACAGAGAGAGAGAGAGACTATCAGTGAGTTTATGTTCAGTTAAGTAACCTGGTTATTGAGGTTTTCTGTCATAATCTGATTTCTTAAAGACTGTGAAAAGAGAAAAACCTGGTTCAGTTGTCATGTAGAAATGTAATCTGATTTGTAACAGGGTGTTCAGGTGCAAGACGTCACACAGGGAAACGTATCAATGTGGTAGCAGGATGAAAGAAAATGATACTGCTGTAAAGTCAGTGATGGGGAGTAACTAGTTACATGTAACAGTGTTAAGTGATTTAACTACAAAATAAATGTAACTGTAATCTGTTAATGTTACTGAGAGGAAATGTTGATGATTACAAAGGAGGTTAGATCTGAAGTCATACCTTTTAAGTTTTTGCTCAGGAGGGTTTTTTCCTTATTTTTTAATATTTAACATGTTACTGAATATGTTTTTAATGATCAATATTTATTTTATATTATGTACATAAATAATGACGTGGGCTTAAATGGAATCACAGTACAAATTAAGCTCATGCCAGACTTTTGACTTCTTTCATAAAATCTTATTTTATATTCCAAAATCTACATGAACTAATGAATACATTTTCAAATGAGAGATAAATGTTGCTTTATAAGAAATGATCTCCCTTATAAATCATGTCAGTATCCATGAAAAACACCTGAACTTAGATTTTGGTGCTTAATGGGAACATTTACCCTAACAGCTGAAACATTAGAAAAGTCATGAAAAAGTAATCAAATGCAATAAAAGCTTTGATGATTGATTTAAAATACAGTACTGAGTTCACTTACAGAAGTTTAGGTACAGAGTTTCACAGCAGCTAGGCTCTAACTGAAAAAAGCATTGTTTCATTTAATAACTGCACTTAATTAGTTTAGTTAGTTTAGTAGGATTTCTGGAAACGGCGAAAAAACAGCAATAATTAAGTTTACTGTGATATTTCTAGTGAGGACAATCATAACCTGTATAATACTCTCTATGCTGTGGATCTTCTTAACAAAATAAAAACACATTTGCATCTTTTCATTCCACTATTGATCCAAATACTTTTACAAAAAGGAAAGATGAAAAACACTCTAGACAGCAGTGTGAAATATGATTACTGACCAGCTGCGTATAAGTATGATCTCCTATTTGTGAGACTTTAGCAGCTCCTATGAAAACTGTCTCCAGTGTGTTGAGTAATATAATCTCTGCTTCTGGAGA
Source organism: Scomber japonicus (assembly GCF_027409825.1). Classification (NCBI taxonomy): domain Eukaryota; kingdom Metazoa; phylum Chordata; class Actinopteri; order Scombriformes; family Scombridae; genus Scomber; species Scomber japonicus. The sequence continues at coordinate 30,595,577 of NC_070580.1, read as the reverse complement.
GAGATTAAATGCTGAATGTCATTTATCAACTCTTTGAGAATCACCGGCTAAATTCCTTTCTCCTCCATCGTATCAGGTGGAGATGTTACTCACTGCTGAAGCCTCAAACTATCATATCAGTAGTTTGTACACAGACGGACTGAAGGTTGCATCCTTAACTTCTTTCAGTGTATTTGTGTTAAGAAAATGAAACAAACAAATACAAATAATATTTTAGTGTACATATAACACAATGCATAAGTTACTACATGCTGTCCTTTAGCATGTAATAACTTGTGCTATGTATTCAAATAAGTTTTTAGTCAACGGACTTGCAACACACAGCCTGCTCAACTGGTCTGGTCTGGTCAGATAAACACGAGGAGTAAGGCAGTTTGAGAAATGCAGTGACAGAGCTCCACCCACTCTTACTCAACACAGACAAACAGGAAACACAGCTGATAATTCAACGACCCTGAGAGAAGAGACGCTGAAAGACAGACGTAAGATTAACCTTCAGATCAAAACCACAACACACACTGGGAAGACAGCTGCAGGAGGGAACACTGGAAACACTGGAAACACTGGAAACACTGGAATATTTGAATATTTGAATACTTGCACGTCAACCTGCTGCAGGCTCTAAATATAGAACTGGATGAGCCTCAACTAAAAGTGAAAGTAACTTTCAGCAAACTCTCTAGACCGACTTCACTGTACACCTGTTGTGTTTTCAGCTTCGCTCAGAGACAAAATGTATGAGGATCTCTCCTGTCCGGTCTGCCAGGACATCTTTAAAGATCCGGTTGTCCTGACATGCAGCCACAGCTTCTGTAAAGCCTGTCTGCAGAAGTGGTGGAGGGAGAAACAAACACGTGAGTGTCCGTGCTGCATGAGAAGATCCTCGAGGAGTGATCCACCTCGTAACCTGGCATTAAAGAACCTGTGTGAGACTTTTTTACAGGGGAGAGATCAGAGAACTTCAGCAGGGCCTGAGCCTGTCTGCAGTCTGCACTCTGAGAAACTCAAACTCTTCTGTCTGGATCATCAGCGGCCTGTCTGTGTCGTCTGTCGAGATTCAAAAACACACAACAACCACAAATTCAGACCCATTGATGAAGCTGCAAAGGATCACAAACAAGAGCTCCGGAAATCCCTGAAGCCCTTACAGGACAAACTGAAAGCCTTTGAAGAAATTAAAGAAAACTTTGATCAAACAGCAAAACACATTAAGGCCCAGGCCAGAGACACAGAGAAGCAGATTAAAGACCAGTTTAAGAAACTTCACCAGTTTCTACAAAAGGAAGAGGAGGCCAGGATCTCTGCTCTGAGGGATGAAGAGGAGCAGAAAAGTAAGATGATGAAAGAGAAGATTGAGGTTCTGAGCAGAGAGATAGCAGCTCTTTCAGACAAAATCAGAGCCACAGAGGAGGAACTGAGAGCTGAAGACGTTTCATTCCTGCAGAACTACAAGGCTGCAGTGGAAAGAGTCAAGCAGCGCCTCCTGCTGGATGATCCGGAACTGGCATCAGGAGCTCTGATCAACGTGGCCAAACACCTGGGCAACCTGACCTTCAACATCTGGAACAAGATGAAGAAGATGGTCTCCTACACTCCTGTGATTCTGGATCCAAACACTGCTGACCCAGAACTAATCCTGTCTGAAGATCTGACCAGTGTGAGACGTGGAGAGAAACAGAAGCTTCCTAAAAACCCAGAGAGGACCAAATTCTCCTGCTCCGTCCTGGGCTCTGAGGGTTTTAACTCAGGGACTCACAGCTGGGACATTGAAGTCGGAAACAACAAGGACTGGGAGCTAGGTGTGTTGGGAGAGAACGTCCAGGCACACGGACGTTTACAGTCCGGACTGTGGAGAATATTGTTCTGTGATGGTAAATTCACAGCGTTCTCCACTTTGGATCCAGAGAAAGATCTGCTGGTGAAGAAGAAGCTGCAGAAGATCAGAGTTCATCTGGACTTCAACGGAGGAAAACTGTCATTCTCTGATCCTGATACTAACACAAACATACACACCTTCACACACACCTTCACTGCCACACTGTTTCCATACATTTACACTGAGAATCATCTCCCACTGAGAGTTTTACCAGTGAAGGTCTCTCTGACGGCAGAGAAACGCAGTCAGAAATGATCAAATCTACAATGAGAAGATAGAAGAACATCTACGGTTGTACATTATTTAACATTGTGAGTAATGAATGAGGAGGATTTTATTTTAACAGGGTATTATTTTTTACATATGTTACTTGACCTAGAACAGCATAAGACATCAGAATGGTTGGCTCTAAAATTTGTGAGTGATGCAACGATTGTAAATATGAAAAAAAATAACAAAACAAACGTTGTGAAAAATGTTTTGAGCCCTAAAACGTTAACATGTAATTTAGAAACATCATTCTTTTAAACAGATTACAGGATTTTATACTTTATTGGTCAATATCAGCTTTTTAATTTGAGGTTCAGAGTTCATTCTTGATGCTGGACTCACCTCAAGGTTCATCTACTGTACCTCTTTTAAATGGAGACTGAGGTGAGACTGAGAATGAAAACTCAACTTTCAAGTCATCATAGATAAAAAAAAAGATTCTGAAAAAAATGTTTTTGAAATGATAAAACAGTGATATCACATGATGTTTATTTACTTGAATTCTTTGTATTTTTTTATGTTTTATGCTTTTATCGGAGATTAAACAGAAGAGAGATGACAGTAAGAGCAGAGATAGAGACACAGGGAGAGATAGACGACAAAGCTCTGAGGCTGAACTCAAACTGATTCGGGATCTTTTACACAAATATGAAACTTGAAGCCTGCAGTGCACACAAGCTGAGAACTGACTTTACAGTGACGACGGAGACATCATGTTCATCAGCAGTTTTGAAATGTAATATATATTCCTTGTCAATAAGAGAGAGAAGGAGTAGATGTTGTAGAGTAGAAGATTTTTTTTTAAATTATTTCTATTCTTTTTTTAAATTTTTAAGTCATTAAACTGTTTTGTGGAGAAAACATATCAGACACAAATTATTATTCAACGGAGAGGTTTTTTAAATGTGTTTAAACTTGTTAATGTTAATGTTAGATTTTAATGTTTGGTGTATTTACTGCTGAACTGAATGTTGCTGCAACACAAATCATAATGAATGATCAGTGTATTATCTGTTGCTTTAATTCATCTGACTTTTCATTCACATCTACTGGACCCGGATGAGGTCACCGTTAAATACCTCATCTACTGATCAACAGAGAAAACAGCACTGCTTGAAAATGTTTGTTGCTTTATGTGAAATACGAGTTATGTTATGTTAATAATGTTAATGACTGTATTTCAGATTAACTGATTCAATTAATTTCATTAATGATTTTTCTGGAGCAGAAACTGAATCTGTAACATGTTGAGGTTTCTTTCTGTTTTCTCTTTTCTTTGATTATTTGGATTGTGTGATCAATAAAAATAAAGTTATCAGTTTGCTGTGTGTCGTTTTCTTCTTTTCTTTCTATCTAAACAGTTTAAACCTCATGAGGACGTTTCCATCATCATAACTGGATCATTTGTCTAACTTTTTAAGACGCTGCTTGGAGAAAATTATTAAATTATTCACCTTCAGCTTTTTTTGTTTCTGGTCACATAAGGAACTAAATACTGCTTTTAATTGATTAGAAACTGAAAATCATTGTAAATCTTCTTTTAAGTGAAAGAGGGGGAAACAATGACAGGTGGTGCACTTTTTATGTTTAATGTGTCTTAAACTGAAATCTCTGCTTCTAATAAATCTGAGGTGAGACTCGGGGATGAAGCTTCATTTCATATCTTTAACATCCTGTTCACATACTCGTTATCAGGGATTTATGGATTTAAAATGTGGAGTTTGGAGAGGAGGTGTTACCTTGCTGTTTTTGCTCCTCAACCTGGCTCCTCCGTACAGGTTGAAGTCTCGTCCTTCCAAATCCTTGTAGAGGTGCTGACCGAGGATCAGGTGGTTTAAACAGATCTGCCCCTCGTTGACGCCCTGCAGAGACAGTGTAGGTGAGTAAATCAATAATCTGCCATCTCTTTATGGATCATTTTCTTCCTTCTAGTTGTGAGCACTAGACGTGAGGGAAGGAAAGTGGGAGGTGGGACATTTTAAAGCATCAAAAGCTGGAAATGAAGAGAAAGCTGCAGACTGTGAATGAAGGAAATCCAAAACAAGTCCAGTTGATGCATACAGACATTTTACTTACACAGCGCAAGTGACATAAAACGGGCTAAATGATGCTGAGATACACCCTGAGGTGCACTGAAGCATACTGTAATGATGATTTAACCTGCAGTCATCGGGTGTTAAGGGACCTTTAAACATCAGACATCATCATCATCAAGGTTTAATCAGACACAGACTAAGTAGCTCAGCAGCTGCAGCACAGATCACCTCTTCTAATTCACAGCCATTTATTTTCATTTCTGTGTTGGCTACTCTTTGTTAAATCCTCTCGAACCTTTCAGTCACGCTGCAGTTCATATTTCTGTTCTTATTTAAATCAGCCTGCTTGTGTGTTGTCATGAAACCCTTGTTGCATGTCTTACTCATCTCTCTTTGTTGTCAGCTACTTCACTATCCAATATCCAATAAAGGCAAAAGTGCCATTAAAATAATCTTAGAAAAAAAACTAAAATCCAACAGACTCTTCACAGACAGACAGGTGACCTACAGTCAGAGGTGTTTTCAGCAGGGGGAGGAAAGCTGTGAAGGGTCCGTCGTACATCAGCTGTCTTGAGCAACTTCTCTCTGAAAAACATACACACACACACACACACACGTCAAAGGTTAAAGGTCGAAGCAACATAACAGTAACAAACAACAGGATGAGAAGGAAGCCAAAACTGCTGCTACTTCAATGTTTGGAATTATATATATTATAACAGCGGAAGCATTACATGTTTTTTTAATAATAATATGTAAAAAAGGTAACATTTCATCTCTGTAGGAGGATCGACTCACATTACATGTTATTTATTTACTTAAATTAATAACAGGGTGTATACAGGTATAAACAAGTTAAATTTAAGACTTTTTAAGACCTTTTAATACCACTTCTAAATGAAATTTAAGACCAAACGTACGATGGAAATACAGTAATATTTCCAAGTAAACACACTGACAGTATGGTAAAATGACAAATGACGGTTGAGTTTAAGAACATCGGCTATGTGTGTCATGCAAAAAGATCACAAAAATGTCATCACTGTCCTAAATTAAATTACTGCGGCTGTACTAAGTGGTGGTGGTGTGACTCCTCATGTATGTTAATGGAGTGGACAAAATATTAGGAACACCTTTCAATATAATGCACCCTAATCTCTCAATAATGAACATAAAGCTGAATTTTCACCTTCTTGTCAAAAAATGTATAAACTTCATAAATGTAGAATTTATAGCAGAGCTGCTGTATTGGATTAAATTAGATTGGAAGCCAGTGAGTCTATTTTATGTAGTTAACTTATTCTCTGAACTGTATTTTATAGTAATTACAAGTTATCTAGTATTATACAGTTAAGTAGTTATATTCAGCTTCAGTAGCGTCATGTTTTTTGTTGAATGCCTCACTCTCTCTCTTAAGGTCTGTTGAATGAGAAACCTCTGAGTGACTTAAAATTGATGTTGTGTAACATCAGCTGATAAAACGCGCAGCACCACAGCATAGTGTATAGTAACGTCACAGTTACCTGTCTGAGGATTAACGTTGTTAATGGTGACATCACATGGATGGAGCTGTTTTCATTAGTTTTGCGGGCTCCGCTGTTTTTTTCTGAGCAGGTTCTTCCTCAGATGATGTAGATTTATGTTTTAACCAGCGGTCGGTGTTTGTTCCTTAAACTTAATATCACAGTTAGCTTGTCTGTGTTATGCTAGCGGGAGGTGCAGAGAGCTACAGGTGTGTTCAGGGTCGCAGTCAGACAGTCGGACACAGCGGTTCCGGCCCGCTGCAGACGTTGGTTGAACATTAATACATCGCTGTAAATGTGTGCGGGAATTTCCCGCATTATAAGTGTTGGATTTGCGGGAATCAATTAAATTGTGCGCAATACCCGCAATCCCGCGCTGAAATTCAGGCCCTGAATACACACTGCCAGGCACCAATCGTAACCAAGAGTATTCATTCCTGTCTAGCCATTTGTGATTGCACTTGCATTTCCCCATGTTTAAGTCGAGTGGCTATCAGTGCTGAATTAGGCCCACCTGTAGATGCTTTACCCTACGCCATCAAGAGCTGCGCAATACGAGCTGCGCAGTAGACTACGCTCTGACCTAACCATAGACAACGCAGCACCGGAGAAAAAATATTCGACCTAACAAAACAGATTGCCCGCATTTTCGCGGCGACGAGACTCAAATATTTAAGACCCAAGCAATCTGAATTTAAGACAATTTAATACTTTTTAAGGCCTTATTTTCATGAAAATTGATTTACGACTTTTTAAGACTTTTTAAGGACCCGCGGCCACCCTGAATAAACTGTTTTGGCACTAATTGTGTTTTTCAAAGCAGCATTCAGACAGAAAAATAATAATGGATCTTGAATCAAATTAAAAAACTTGAAGAATCAAATAAAGCTGAATTGTGAAAGTGGTTCAGGACTCTACAATAATGAAGTACAGTGAAACTTTTTTTTTTTTTTTTTTTTTAACAGCGTATTTGTGGTTCCTTTTTGGGTCAGTGATAAATAAGGGATGGCAAGATGAGCAATTCAAAAATATCTTAAAAATTGTTTTAAAAGCAGCATCAGGTTTGTTAAAATTTACATTGTGTATTTTTGTTGGTTTTATGTAATTTGAAATGACATTTGCACCATTTTTTCACCAAAAGTAAGAATGAATACTCCTGAAAATGTCAAATGGTGTAACCACAAAAGAATGATAAAGAGGGTTAGGGCTAACCCTAACCCTCTTTAAATTTGACTGAACCAGAATAAAACCCGTCATTGATCCTTTTACCGAACATGGCGACGGCTGCGGTCAGATTTCCTCTCTGACTTCCGCTTCTTTCCAGCTCTAAAAACTGCTCCATCAGGTTACCATAGCAACGCCGCCCATCACCGATCTGACCCACCTCACACACACACCTGAGAAAGACAGAGAGAGATCGAAAGGGACGTAGGGGTGAAATAATGACACAAGAATACACACACATTCACACAAACTAACACAGAGCTAAAAGACAGGTTCAATAAAAAATGTAATAACTTCCTAATAATGTAATAAAGTGCATTTCCCAATAATGTAACAATCTCTGCACCGATGATGTAATAAATTATCACATTAAAAGGAGGTTATTACATTATTTGGTTAATCTTATTTTTGCAGAACCTAATAATGTAATAATGTAATAATTTAATTATTAGGTTTTATTACATTATTGGGAGCTTCTGGCTCTAGTTCTAGTCCTTGTCTAGTTCTCATCTTTAGACCTGGTTCTAGCTCTGGTTCTGGTTCTAGTTCTGCATGAAAACAGCAAAAGCGATTCAGTTGTAGGCGTCTAGTGGCGTTTTCACATCCAGGTTTGTTCTCCCCCCTTGGGTTGATGCTTATTTAAGTTAGCGGGGGGAGAAACTTGTTCTAGTGCTACAAACAAACTGGTTCTGCGTCTCCCTCTGGTTCTAATCAGTGTCCAGTTCTGACCTGGGGTGACCATCCAGTCCAGTTTCACAGAGAGCTGTGGAGTCGCAGGTGTTCACTGAGCAGGCGGAGGTCAGCTGACAGCCAAACTCAGGGTCGCCAGCCTTCGGAGTCATCCCCGACATACACTCACAGCTGGACTGAGAGAGAGAGACAGACAACAGAGAGGTTAAAGGTCACGTATCATCTCCTCCTCCTCCGAGCTGGACTCAGTGGATGAAGGAAGTGACGCAGCATTTCAACCTTGAGAGAATGAGATTAACAATATGTGGCTCCTCGGACACGTTTGTGAGAATTTGGCAACTGTTTATAGACTAAACATAAAAAGGTGATTTAAATCAGGCAGATTTCCAGGTTTATGTTTATATTCTGGGCTCTACTGCAATATATCTGCATTATGTACAGCAGTGTTGGGGAGTAACTAGTTACATGTAAATGTAACTGTAATTCGTTACAGTTACTGGCAAAAAATGTGTCATTAAATTACAGTGACTTATGAAAATGTTGATGATTACAAAGGAGGTTACATCTGAAGTCAGACCTTTAAGATTTTAAGATTTAGCTCAGGACATTTTTTTTGTAATTTTTTTATATTTAGCATCTTACTGAATACATATACTGCTGTTTTTAATTATTTGAAATCAATATTTTTATATATTTTATAAATAAATAATGACGTGGGCTTAAATGTTGTCACAGTACCAGTTAAGCCCATGTCAGACTTTTAACTTTTTTCATCAAATATCTTTATTTTATATTCCAAAATCTACATGAACTAATGAATACATTTTCAAATGAGAGATAAATGTTGCTTTATAAGAAATTATCTCCCTTATAAATCATGTCAGTATCCATGGAAACACCTGAATTTAGATTTTGGTGCTTAATGGGAACATTTACCCCAACAGCTGAAAACATTGGTTAGAAAATTAGAAAAGTAATCAAATGTAATAAGTTACATTACTTTGATTAAGTAATTGAAATAGTTACATTATTTATTACATTTTAAATAGAGTAACTGGTAATCTGTAACCTATTACATCTCTAAAGTGACTTTCTCTTTATGCGGCCCCTCAGTTCAGCGTCTGTCTGAAACAGGCCGTTTGAGCTGCGGTCTCTTTAAGGCCCGCCTCCTGAAAAGCCTACTCTGTTCTGATTGGTTATCTCCAGGAAGCTGCCCCTCGGTACACAGAAACTTCTCAAACACGTCTGTACATGTTCGAGCCCGGATCAGATCCAAAATATTCTATTGGACGACAACAACAACCTCGACAACGTAAACTACGAGACAGACGTGCACGACAAAGTCAAATTAGCTCTGGTTTTTGTTGATAACTACCTTGTTGGGTCCTTTGAAGACACAGATGGTAGAGTTCAGCGGACAGCCTCCATTGTTTGTGGAGCAAGGGTTTTTGGGTACGCAGATCTTGCCGTTACCCTCGTAGTCGGGTTTACAAGCGCAGCTGACCTTTGACCCCTGTGAGGAGCATTGGGCGTTGACGTCGCAGTCTCTCGGCGAACAAATACCTGAACATGACAACGAGAAACAGCTGAGTCTAGAGGAGAGAAACTGGTTCTGGGTCTACTTCTTATAATCTTATATCTAACTTCTAGTTTCTGGGGAGCAAAGACTTGTTTCTAGTTTAGTCCAGATTCTAGTTCTAGTAGATGAGTGTTGTGGATCTAGTTTTGTTCCTCGTTTATTAAATCTAGACAATAAAGACTTTCTTTCACTATGAGACGCTGGTTGCTTCCTGAACCTCCCACAATACAAGAATGGATAGATTTAGTAAATGACATTTGAGATATGGAAAGGATTACTTTCTCTCTCCGTCTCAAGAAAACAGTTTAATAACCCTTACATACTGCTCGGGTCAAATTTGACCCATTTTGACATTTGACAGCTGTAACAATACCCCAAATGTCTTGTTAAATAAATAGTTAATAGTTTTAATAAGATAGTAGTCATGAAGATTTCTTTATATATGATGTAGCAGTGAAGACTGATGGCTCTAATGGTTATACAATAAACCTCACAGCTCCATAAAGTTCTTCTAATTTTTACTTTCAATAAAATACATTTCAATCATTATTGCTATGTTATATGTTCATGTCTTTGGTAAAATAAGACATGATATTGTGTGATAGGAGCTGTTCTTTCTCCATAAATGAGTGGCGTAAAACCTAAAAAATAGACTCTCTATGCTCTCTGAAACATCAATCAATGTTTAATCACACATTTATTGACCAGTAAGATCAGATGATGCGATGCTTTCTAAACAGATCTGTGGCTCAAAATTTGGTATCAACACTTTTTATGAGGGGAACAAACTGTGAGAGTAGAATATGAAGAGTATGTAAGTGTTAATGTAAAACATTTATGGCCAGATTTTGCAAGGTTGTAAGCAAATGATCATGAAATGCTTTTGTCTCTCTGCCCCTTGATTATATCCTTTTTTTGAAATATTCATCTAATTTCTTCTTTTCTAACTTCTCCCGGACTTTTTATTGCTCTTATGTGCACGCTGAATTTCTCCCAAATTGTACAAAGTTCATGAATTTTGGAAATGTATGGACTATGATTTGTTGTTATATGCTTGTATTGCAATCTGCAGTCCAAAAATAAAATATATATATACAAAAAAGACAACTTAAGCTAAAAGTACAGCTCTAATGAAATGACAGAGAAAGAAGAGAGTGTGTGTGTGTTTACTTGCGCATCTGTTCTGCGGCATTTTCTTGTATCCAGGCAAACATTCACACACGGCGGCCGCTCCCTCTCCTTTACAGTACGAGTACGGGTTGCAGGTAGTGCAGGTGGTGCTCACTGAGAACGACACAGACAACAGCAGCTCAGTTTATGCAACAGTTGTTATCAAGTGTGTTTTATTTTCCATCTTACGTTACATTTATGCTTGTTTTTATGTTCTTTTTATGTCTGTTTTATGTGCAGCACTTAGTGAATGTAGTTCTTGTAGGCATCTCTTTGGTGTTTTAATACATTTAGTAATACTGTTACTGCCTCTGGTACTATTGATATTACCACCACCAGTGTTACTACTATCAGGCACAGACTAAGTGGACTCAAATGCAGAGACACAGGGATGAAGAGTTCTTAAGTCGTTTAATTCAGTCCAAAAGTCAGAAACCAGGAAGTCCAAAATCACTAGGCAAAAATTCAGAATCCAAAAGGCAAAAATTGGTCAATAACACTAAAAATCTAAACTGAGATAACGCTGGAACTCTGACGGGAACTGACAAGACAATCTGGCACAGAAGGAAAAGAGCACACCACATATATACACTGGATAACGAGGTGAAACACATTAGGGGAAGGGAGGCAAACAGGAGGGGAGGAAGTTAGACAAGACATACCAAAATTAAACAGGAAGTAGACAAGACAAAAAACTAACTCAACCAAAATACATTACAAAACTACCGGGCCCTGACAACTACTTCTATTACAATAATGTTTCTTTCTCTTTCTTTTGCTCCTTTTAGGCCAGAGGTGTCAAACTCATTTTCATTCAAGGGCCACATACAGACCAATTTGATCTCATGTGGGCCGGATCATTAAAAAGATGGAGGGAAGCAAGGAAGGAGGAGGGAAGGAGGGAAGGAAGGAAAGAAGGAAGGTAGGAATGACAGAGGGAAAGAAGGAAGGTAGGAAGGACAGAAGGAAGGAAGGAAGGTAGGAAGGAAGGAACAAAGAAAGGAAAAGGGGAAGGTGGGGAGGAAAAAAGGAAGGTAGGAAGGACAGAAGGAAGGGAGGAAGGAAGGAAGAAAAGAAGGAAGGTAGGAAGGACAGAAGGAAAGAAGGAAGGGAGGAAGGAAGAAATTAAGGAAGGACAGAAGGAAAGAAGGAAGGTAGGAAGGACAGAATGAAGGAAGGAAGGAACAAAGCAAGGAAAGAAGGAAGGTAGGAAGGACAGAAGAAAGGAAGGAAGGAACAAACCAAGGAAAAAAGGAAGGTGGGGAATAAAAAAGGAAAAGAACACAGGAAGGAAAATGGGCCAGATTGCTCCCCTCAGCGGGCCGGTTCTGGCCCAGGGGCCGCATGTTTGACACCCCTGTTTTAGGCTCTTTTAAGGTGAAGCACTTGGTGTACATGTTATTAACTAAACATCATACAGACAGACAGACAACACGTGTTGGAGCAGTAAATGCAATATGTGTCACTCAATGTTTTATTAATTGACATCCAGATAACAGAATGAAGATAAAGTATTAGCGGGGGAATCAAATCTTAATATTATTTGGTATAGACTGAAATGTGTCTAAATGTGTATCAAAGAATGTCAAGTACTGAACAGTTATCATAGTTTTGTTACTTATTTATTCATTTTCTGGCGATTGACTAATAGTTGCATCTTTAGGATTATTATCGAAAAATCTCAAATGATATCCAGTTATTTATTTGTGAATCCTAATCTAATTTAACCAAATAAAATGCAGTATCAGAGTCAGGTATATGCAGCGTGTGATGTCATACCTTGGTCACAGCGTTTTCCAGTGTAGGGCGGCTGACACAAACACTGTCCGTCACCCTCCGGACCTTTATTACACACTCCGTGCACACAGTCACACACTGTACAGACACACACACACACACACACACAGAGCTGCTGTTAACATCGTAATCCCAAATATGGAAATATTTAGTCCAGTTTACATGTTTTGTTTTTTTTAACTGAGACTTTATTATTAATATCACAGATCTTTCCTTCCTTCCTGCAGCTGTCAGACTGTACAATCAGTGCTGCTCCCAGTAAACCTCACACACACCCCTGATCTGGACAATTGACAAAATCAACACCAACACTACTGTGCAATGACAGTATTTCAGGTATGCTACTTTCAGTTCAACCCTGCAATATTTTTTTTCACTTTTAAATCTGTGTCTCAGGCTCAGGTATATTATCATTCTGACATCAGCAATATTAGTCTTGTACATCACGTTACTTTTACTTTTTACTATATTTTTTTTACTTCCATTGTTTTTATTGCTTGTGGACTATTTATTGTTTATTCTTTTCACTGATGCTCTTTCTATTTTTGCTATCCACTTGATGCTGCTATACTGTAAATTTCCACAACATGGGACTAATATAGGTTTATCTTATCTTAACTTATCGATAACATGCATTTTTACCAGTGGTCAGAAGTCAGAGAGTGAGACAGCCTACCTTTATCGCAGTTTTCTCCATAAGCGTTCTGATCTGTACACTCCTGACAGGCAAAGCCGGAGAAACCGTCCTGGAGAGAGAAAAGTTTCATTCATGACTTATATTTTGCTAAAAGCCAAAAACATCAACAATCTAAAAGAGGAAAGAAAACAACATTAAGTGTTTCCAAACTCACAACTTCCCTGGTTCCCCCTTTTCACCCACCGTCCAAGTCTCTCAGTCAATAATATTAACGTCATTAGTTGGTGCTATTTTGAGATTAATTTCACGCTTTGCAGCAAGAGGAGGTGACAAAAAGCCGCAGTGCAGAATAAGCAGTCTGGGCAGAAACACTCAGATCCTATTAGATCATATCATGATTTAATAAAAGTAGTATTAGTAGTAGTAGATACACAGGCTACGTGTGGTTTTCACAATAGTGTTTAATCAGTCAATCAATCAATCTTTATTTGTATAGCGCCAAATCACAACAGAGTTGTCTCAAAGCACTTTACACATAGAGCAGGTTCTAAACCGAACTCTTCAGGTTTTAACTTAAAGAGACCCAACATTCCCACATAAGCAACAGTGGTAAGAAAAAACTGCCTTTTAACAGGAAGAAACCTCAGGCAGAACCAGAAATAGTAGCCTCCACGTTACTCAATTTTATCTAGAAATTGAGATCAGATTTCCAAGTTTTCACAATAGTGTTTTGACAGCACTTTTTATATTACTCAAGTTATTGAATTATATGGAAAGTGATCGAGATATAACTTCCCAGAAAACCCTGTAGTGGTTTGCAACCTCTGGGCCGACTGCCAGCTAACACGCTGACAGTAAATCAGCTGCTGGTATTCAATCAAAGTAAACATCATAGAGCAATATAACATTAAAATAGACTATAAAACAACATGTTTTTGATCCAACGTCCAAACCAATCGTCTCTTCGATCAGAGGACAACCAGGTGTCTCCTGTCGTGGTCTGAGATCTTGCGGTAAGTAGAGCGCAATTTAAGTGCTTGATTTCAAAAACTGCAGCTGCTTTAATCTTCTGAGGAACAAGCCTTCTGTTTAGTAAAATGCGTTGTCCATATAAATAACCACACAAACAATAATGACCTCTGAACACTCAGATGAACTGGTAGGACAGTTACAGACAGAGACAGAGACAGAGGATACTAACTTCACAGGCGCAGGTCCCGTTGCCAACGTCTCCATCCTGACAGGTTCCATGAAAGTTACAGGCCTTTCCTGACCAGCTAGGACAGGCTGCAGACAGACAAACAGGTGAACAGGAAGAGAAACATTCATTCATTTTCTATACTGCTTATCATCAAGAGGGTCATAGGAGGGGCTGGAGCCAATCCCAGCTGTCACCCTGGACAGGTTGCCAGCCTATCACAGGGCTAACTCCTAGTTTACAGAAACTCAGTTGTTTGACGGAAAAAGAGGAAATGTGAGGGAGTCATGGGAGGATATGAGAGCGCTTTAGATTTGCACTCACATTCACACTTACAGGGAATTTAGAGTGACCTATTAACCTAAATTGAATTTTGCTGAGATGTGGGAGGAAGCCGAGTATCCAGAGAGGCACAGGGGAGAACATGCAAACTCCACACAGAGAAACAGATTAGAAATAATCACTATTCTACTGTCTATACTGTTTATTGTTCACATGATTCATTTTAACTTCTGTTGAAGGATCCTGTCAGACTGTGTGTGAGATAATCTAATAAAATTTTGATATCAAACTATGTCAGACTGTCCATGATCAATCTTGAGGCTGTCAGATTGTGAGGTGCAGAGAAAATAACATAAACACAGATGCGTCAGCAACTCATGTCGACTATCTGCACTGCTCTGCATGTTTTTGAAAATGTACCAAAACAAAAAAACCGACTGGCTATAACATTATCAGACTCACAATGGACAGTTAATGCATTCTTCTTTCCTTTTTGAAACCTGGTGCCTTCATTACCTACAATGTAACCGAACCACCTACACATCAGTCGTTAGTAGCAGCTAATGTTTCCTCCAGCAGAGATAAGAAGCAGCTACAGAGGTCTGCTAAACTCACTTCTTTCTAACTCCACAGCCCCCAGATTTTTTTGATCTTCAAACTTGTAATCGTCAGTCACTTTAATATCTGATAAAGTGAAAGATATTGCAATGGGTTGTGTGTCATGTTGTTGTTACTGAAGAAATGTTAGTTAATTATACTGATATTTCCAGATATTACTGGACATGTGTGCCAGGTGAGACACTGTGAAGCCTGTCCGTTATATCAGCTACCTGTACTAATGATCCACAGGAGATAGCACACCTGTAATTGGCTGGGAGCTGAGGTGGGGAGGTTTTCTACTTCTTCTGCTAAAGGACTCAGGAGTTAGTCTATGTTAAGAGCAAGCATTGTTATGTCCTACAGCAGCCTGTGTTATTGTTCAAGAAAAATTTGCCACGAAACCAGCCAACATCTCTGTGCTTTCTTGGCAGGGGACGTTATACTATGTGGTAGTACTCCCAAAGGCCTGTAAACTGTCTTTAATGCATTTCAGTGTTTCCCTTTAAAGCAAAGTTTTGTTCAGGTTGTCTAACAGCATCTGGAATCTTTTATCTGACAGCCAAATGAGGAGGTGATGTCTGACAATTTTGTATCTTTCGGAAACTGACTGATCACTTTTTCCAGTGATTGGCGAGATGTGCGAAGGTGATAAACTTCAGCCACTTCTGTTACTTTTTATGTGAACAACTGAGCACTCCTGAGAAACCGCCCTGAAGAGAGAAAAGTTTCATTCATGACAGCCAAAATCAATGTTCTAAAAGAGTACAGGAAGTGTTTCCAAACTCACCTCGTTCCCCTCTTTTCACCCACCCACCTCTCCCAAGTCTCTCAGTCAGTAATGTTAACATCATTAATTCAGCTATTGTTCAAGAGGAGGTGACAAAAAACCACAGCGCAGAATGAGCAGTTTAGGCAGAAACACCACAGATCCTCTTAGATCATATCATGATTTAATAACAACTGAGTTAAGTTGTTATTAAATCATGATATGATCTAAGAGGATCTGTGGAGAAACTGAAAGTGTGTGCTGTTCTCTCCATTTGTGCAGTTTATAATGCTGAGACTACAAACATGAACGATGCATAAAAGTTGATAGAGAAAGTACGTGAGTTGAAGGTATGTGCTATAACAGCTCTATAGATTTAGTTGGATCACAGAAACCAGTTCTTTTAAAGCACTGTGAAGCCATAAGGGCCGTCCACACTCAGAACGATAACTATTAAGACAATTATGTGAGCATCCAAACTATGAACTCTAACATCCCATAAACAGCAGTACCAGGTACGCACTGCACATTCCAGCTGTGTCTGCTGCTTGTGAAAATGGACACTGATGACCTGTTAATGCTGTATGTTGTAAGGAGAAAGAAAAAGAAAACCTGAAGGGTTCACAGGTGTGTGGTGATTCAGTGTTCTGCTCAGAAGTATTTCGGGGCACTAGTTGCTGTGATGTTTCAGTATTTTCAGACCAAACTGCACCGACTGGAAGCAGAGTAAGGCGTGATGTGTAAAAGCGCAAAGATGACCAGTTTTTATTGTGTAGTGGCAGTGACACAAAGTATGAGCACAGATCTGAAGCCTAAAAGATCCATTAACTTTGTTGTGTGTTCACATTATGATAGAGAATACAGTTTCAGCATCTAAACCTATCTAAATAAATGACATCTGGGAGTCATTCTGATGCAATTTATTGTGCATCAGTCCGTGGTGAGAGAGGAGCAAAGCCGCATTCAAATAAATAAATATAAATAAATAAAGTCATTAGTCAGATTTTTAAAACTATATATATATATATAGAGTTATCGTTATAGTTCTTGGTATGGACGGGCCGTTAGTATGGATGTACTGTGAGTAGATGTTTGTTTCTTACACAGACAGAGGGGTCCCCAGTGCTGCGGGCAGCATCGTGGCTGCATGAAGTTCTTCACACAGACGTGCTGACATCCATCCAGAACCTTATCTCCGTGGCTGATCCGCACCACGTAACTGCAGCATACAGTGAACATTAGGTGAAGAAGTAGAAACACATTCATGAAGGTTTTGTATGCGGCTCAGTGACAAATAAAGGTTCACAAGATGAACAATTCAAAAATATCTTAAAAAATAGTTTTAAAAGCAGCATCAGTTTGTTAAAATGTACATTTTGTTTTATGAACATTGAAATGACATCTGCACCATTTTTTACCAAAAGTAAGACTGAATGCTCCTGCAAATGTCAAATGGTGTAATAACAAAAGAATGATGCATATTAAATATTTAATCCACCTACAGTGTATTTAAATGTATTAATAATTACTTCATTTTTAAAACATCAAATGAAAAGAAAAACATTTGGAGTGTTTCTTCATTTAAATTTTAAAGCATTTTGTCGATAATGAGGAGGTCGTATCCCAAAAACAATCGTTTTTACTAAATAAGTGTGAGAAATTACGTAAAAATAGTTTTTAAAAACCCAGAAAACATAGTGTAGCATTGCAAAAGTGGATTATATTTATTTCACATTGTAGTTCACGCTGTATATAATCAGATTTTTATGAAAAAATACTGGTCACACCAATTGACACTCGGTTGCATCACGTCTTTGACCCATGTACGTGGTGTGTGTAAACTGGTCTGTACGTACCTGCAGTTGGTGGTTCCAACGTTGCTGAAGCCAGGGGGGCAGCTGCTGGTGGTGACGGCGGCACAGGAAGTGCAGGAAGTATGAATGTCCATCCGCTGCGAAATATCACAGCGACCAGAAGGAGGAGTCTGAGGGAGCAGAGGAGATCTGTGAATCTGATAAGCATTGATATCTCTCTTTGTATTTACAGACACCTGTTCCTCTGTTTACAGGTGAGACTGTTGTGTTTAAAGAGCGAGAGCCTCTACTTAAACCTCCACTGTTAGTAGGAGAAATAATAATAATTCATCCCAGGTAAGATTTTGAAACTCATCATTATTTATAAAGTTAAGTTAAAACATCAACCGTGAGCTGTGAGCTGAATCACTACTGTATCTTTAAACTAAGTGACTGAACATTAACTTAATTAAACTCTTAATTTAACACAATAAAGACCATGATGGTTATTTTGTGGTTGTCTGACAGTTGTAGTATCCTATACAGTATTGTTCAAGCTCAGTTCTAATAGATCAATTTTCTCATAAAGCTGAACAGCAAAGACAAACCGTGGTGACCAGACGGCAAACAGCGGACAGACTGGGATTCTGTGACAGTATCCATGCTGGTTTTACTGGGCTGAATGTTTCACACCTCAAATCAAACTCATTCAGATCAGAATTTATTTATTTTTGTTAAGGTTTGTTTTTGGGCCTTTATTTTGATAGTAGGTGGCATAGAGGACAACAGGAAACGGGGAGAAAGAAGGGAATGACCTGCAGCAAAGGTCCCAGAGTTGAACCAGGGACGCTGCCATTATGTGGAATGCACGGTAAATACTCGGCTACCAAGGCACTCCAAGGTTTGATCAGTTTGAGTCTTGATGATTTGATAGTCTCACATTTTGGATAACGTTTCTATCCAGAATCAACTGAATCCTACAATATGAGGTCAGTTTTGCAGTAGATTTGTTGGATCACAAGCTAAATACAATTGTAAACGACCACAAAGACACATTGTGATCCGATCACTCAAACTCTTGCCGAAGTGGTCTGAGACGCATTTGGCCACATCTCTTATCCCCCGATAAGGCTGTAACAGGAAAACACGTCATCAATGCAGGAGGTGGTGGTTGTTTTGGTGACAGCGAGCCAACGCTAATTGACTTTGTCCTGTCAATGTCAACAGATGTTTTGTTTTTCTTAGTAAACCCGTGTGAAACAAATCTGGCAACAGACGAACATAAAAACATGTGCGTTGGGCCCTTTGACCTTCTAGGCCGTAACGAAATCTGAACACAACTGGTCAGCAGAAAACCTTAAACACGGACGACAGACACAGGTGTGAATGTGTCTCGGCTGTCCACATTATGTTCAAGATCACAAACATGCATGTTAAAACCAAGCATGAACAGCTGCTATGTGTCCTGAGCTGAAAGTAAGAATATAAAAAGTTAGATAAAAAAGTTTTGTCCTGATGTCACAAAACACATCTGTGTCTTTTTATTTAGTTTGTTTTCTAATTTTCAGTTTTGAAGTCGTGGTGACATTTTAACATATTCTGGTTTCTCACCTCACCTGCACATCAGCTTTTTGTTTGTTTTTAGGATTTATTTTTGGGCTTTTTTTGCCTTTATATGTAAGTGTGGTAGGGGCAGAGAGGCCGGAACATGGAGAGAGAGAGAGAGAGAGAGAGAGAGAGAGAGGAGTGACCTGCAGCATAGGTACCTAGCTGGATTCGAACCAGGGACGCTGTATTTACGTGGCACACACTTTAACCACACGACTATCCAAGCGCTCCACCTGCTCATCTATTTCATAAAAACAACTGCATATACTTTATTTCATTCATTCATTTTCAATAGCACTTATCTCTGGAGGGTCGGGGGTCAGGGCTGACACTGAGCGAAAGGTGAGGTACACCCTGAACAGGTCGCCAGTCCATCACAGGGCTAATATATAGTAGAGAAACAATCATTTATATCCAATTTAAAGGTATGTTTTTGGTGTGTGGGAGGAAGCCAGAGTACCCAGAGAGAACCTGTACAGAGAACATGTAAACCCAAAACCCTCATTTTTAATGTTTTATGTGTGCAATTTAGTCAAAAAACATCACCATCAGCATGACCAACAATCTGCAGGGTTAGGGTTTGGATTCCTGAGGCTGAATCTGGTTCAGCAAATATAATAAAATACAAACACAATGAAAATTTAGAGGGGGCTTTATTACCATATAAAATGTGTGCAGGTATAATTAAAGGCAAACAGCTGCAGATTAACTCAAGGTGGTGAACTCTGTAGATGAGTCAGATCAACTTGAGAAAGATGTCATTTCAATTAGTCTGAACATCAGTTAATTGACAGCGCTGTTCTTCACTCAGGCAGCATCATGATAACACAACACAGGCAACACACATCACTTTGTGCACCTGATGGACAAACCGTTCACTGAGTCGTCATCTGCTCTGGATTTCAAACTCCAGAAACGTAGATATTGAGTTTATTTTCTACAACACCAAATCTTAATGTTTCCTCCATCCACTTGTTGTTGGATGGAGGAAGACTTCTAGTGGCTATGGTCATCTTCGGGTGCCCCCATCAGGTCAAAATGTTAAATTATCCAATACTTTAATTTATGACCAAATACCTGAAAAACTGACACTCCAATCCTAATTATCAAATGTCAGCATCCAGACTAAAGTAAGATGATAAACTGGGTAAAAATTGCCTGCTAAACATCAGCATGTTAGCACTGTCATGAAGATGATATTAACATTTAGCTTAAAGCACAGATGTGCCTCCGTGCAACCTCACAGAACTGTCAGCATGACTCAAGACTCTTAGTCCTGACTTTGGTCCTTATTGAGGCTAAAAAGTCAGGATATCTCAGACTCTGATGTTTTGATTTTGACCAGAATAAAATTTTTTTTTTAAAAGTCTCTTGTGAATCCCCAACTTGGAAGTCAATCACAAACCACTGGAGCACTTTTTCAGGTTTGACTACGTTGGGAATTTTTTTGTTATAGAAGAGATTTTAAAGTTCTGGTGCTGGTCAACAAATCACTGAATGGTTTAGGTCCAGAATACATAAATGACATGTTAGTAGAATATAAACCCAGCAGAGCTCTGAGATCTACTGATTCAGGCCAGATAGTGGAGCCCGAGTTCAAACTAAACATGGTGAAGCAGTTTTTACACAACTAAAACAAGATGAACTGAAATCAGCCCCAAATGTGAATCTTTTTAAATCCAGGTTAAAACGTTTTCTCTTCTCCCGTGCTTATGATCATTTTATGCTGCACTCTCATATCTTATGTTCTATTTTAGTCTAGCTTTTTATTTTCTTTCTCTCTATTTTTCTGTACTTTGATTTATTTTTATTATAATTGGGTCCTTTTTATTTTTTAACTGTACTATAATTGGGTTTCATTTTATGTATTTATTTTATTTTAATTGTGTGTTTTCATGCTTCCAATTCTTACCGTTAAATGTTTTTTATGTACATTCATTTAGTGACCAAAAACGGCATTTAATTGCTGTAGAGAGTTGAGCAATCCTCTAATTAAAGAGATCAAGAGAGAGAGACAATAAAGCGGTGAGAGTGTAAGTGTCAGTGTAGTGAAGTTGGAGGTGTGCTACCTGTTGCAGTGAAGTTTGCAGGCAGAGCGGCAGCAGCAGCAACAGCAGCAGCATGGCTCCAAATGTCACATCCAGGGGGGGAAATGAACCCACCAACCCAACGTCCTCTTCTTCTCAAATCAGCCGGTAGGGAAAGTAGAGAATGTGTCCAGACGGTAGTTAGATGGTAACTTTGTTTTCTCCTCTCATATCTCTAGTCTGAACCTCAAACCACAACCTGCTCCACTACCTACAGGAAAAAACAGGCAGATAACAACATCCTCTGTGCAGGAAAAACAGAGCTATTAAAAAACTATAGTGTTGTTTTCCAGCAAAAATATATCTGAGAAAACTAAAAGAAATCTGCAGTTTATAGATGCAAAAACTCTTGAAAACTACTTAAACTATATATCTTTGCAGGGTGGATCCAGACAGAGTTGGGCTTATCAACAGCATTCCTCCCTCACTTACAACCTGACGGCAACGATCCCTGCTATAAAGGAACAAACCAACAAATTCCAACTAACAAATTAACTCTCAGCTCAGCGTCCGAAAAGGCAGAGAGAAGCCAGAGAGGTTGGTGTGACTGCTGGTGCCTTTTCCTCTCTAATCTAGGAAGAGAACGGGGGGAAAAAAAAAAAAAAAAAAGCAACAACAGAAACTGGCAGAGTAAGAACCTCCCAGCAGAGGTCATCTCCTCCTACTGCTTCCCTAGTAGCAGCAGCAGCAGCAGCAGCAGCACTGGTGGTAAAAGTATTAGTACCGGTGAGGTAGCAGCAGTTACAGTAGCTGTTGTTTTAGTTAAAATAGTGAAAGTATCAGCAGTATACTGTTGCAACAGCAGTATATAAACACATCACTCCATTTCTCTCAAACCTCCAAATATCTGGTGTCTATTGTGCATCGACTACAATACTTACAGACTGCTGGTTCCCAAACTGAGGGTCAAGACTCTCGGAAAGGTTTCGAGCTAATTAACAAAGAAAGAAAGAAAGAAAAGAGAAATTCAGTTACAAAAAAATGTGATTCTATGTTCATATGTTTCTGATTTTTTATCAAATCTTTGCTTTTTTTAATTTTAAAAATCCTTTTACAGGATGTTTAAGACTCATTTTTAAAAATATTCAAATGAAACAAACTGAGCATTTATAAGACCTAAATTAACACTTAATTGTTTATATCACACTATAATGTAGTTAGAAGCAGATATAAGGACATTTTAACTATGCATTCATCTACAGTACTAGTAAACAATGTGCAATATTTCTCCTGCTGTTTCAGCTTTACTAGCATCTCTGCTAAGCTAGTATTAAGGGTGGGAATCACCAGCGGCTTCATGATACTTGTGTCATGATATACAATATTATTGAGATTTTAAATATATTGTGATATACTGCAATTCATTACCATTTTTCACCTGCAAATTATGTCCCCAAAGGAAAAAAAACTTGCAATTTCTATAATAAAAGTCTGTGTATCGATACAATATTCTCACGCAAAATATCGTGATACTATGCTGCATCTATTTCTTCCCACACCCCTAGCTAGTATACCATAGTAAATTTTGGCGCAGAGAAAAAAAGATAATAATTGAGTTACTCACCATTGCAGGAGCATGACTCAGTGATTCCACGCTGTGTGTGTTCCTGTTGACCTGAGCCGACGTGCTCGGACGCAGGAACCTGGCAGATGTTTGCCATCATTCATGCTATTAATCACACTTTTATATATGTCAAATGTTGTGAGAAAGCAAGGTTCGTTATCATTGCAAAAATCAGCTGAGTTGGTCATGTGCTTCTTTACAGTTTGAGTAAATTCTTCAGCACCTCTATAACCTCAAAACATTTTTTTAAGGTTCAGTATTTGAGTGAAAGTTCTCACTTAGCTCCCATCTTTGTTGCAGTAGTTACAATAACCATAGTAACAGGACACAAAATGAAAAGTGCATAAAGTTCAGTTTGAAGTAAGAAGCTGCAGCTACTTTTGATCTTTATCCCTCTGAAGCTGCTCTGAAAGCTATGACATAAGTACAATTTGGTTTATTTTTGTAAGGCACCAACTGTTCACTGGATGTGTTTCTTGGGATTATTCTGTAAATATTTTATAACCCAATATTACACGCTGTACTTTTGCTCAGTTTTATACACTGTTCATCTTTTGTAATTAGCTTTTTCCCTCTCTAAGGGCTCGTGCTGCACTCCAGGTTGTCTGAGGACGGGGGATCTCTCTGTCTGAATTAACTATTTTTTTCTTTTTTCTTTAAACACTCAGGTTTTTGTTGAGGAGCTGTTCGTTGGCTCTGTTTGAGAGTTTAGGCAGGAACTGCTACTGTTGTGGCTATAAAACCTGAAACACTGAAGTCAACATATTAAAGGAAAATGAAAATGCTTTAATCACAGCTCCTACTATTAATAACTAATTGTACTAGCAGGTAACATAATAATATTCCCCTGATGGTGAAGTCTGTGTATTGAAAAGGAGAGAGATTGTGAGAAATACTCTCTTCCTGACAGGAAGTTTTGGGCGGATTTCCCCTCCTGGTTGTCCCTGCAGGACGCTGCGATTTGACGGATTTCCTCGTCAGCTGACACAACTCCTCGTCTGCTTCTCAGAATGAAAAAAAAACAACAAATGAGAAAGCTGAGTTTCTTTCCTGTTTTAATTCGGTTTGACTTGAAGAACTGATGACAGACGAAGCGAGGAGAGTCCAACCAGACAAAGGGTTAAAGGTCACAATGCGAGCAGGCAGAACAATAGCAGGAAGCCGACAGACTCTCCAGGGCGGACAGCAAACCACCGTTACGCTCTGAGGTTACTGCCTTGCTCACTGGCTCTTCAGCAGCACATTTAAACCTGCCAGATTTAACCAGCAACCCTCTAGTCACGAGTTTTAATCAGTTTTGGTTTCATTTTAAATTTGCAATCCAACAGGTGTCTTTTAATGTAATAACATTTATGGAGCAGTTAGTGAATAACACACTTAGGGCCTAATTTACTAAGATGCCAAATAAAGGGTACTAAGTTGCGTGTAATAGATTGTGCAGTTAGTTAGCGTGCGATAACTGTGTAAATTAAATCAGGTGCAACAGGTGCAGGCAGCAGTATTTAAATTTACTTTTGTGTCTTAATGGAGAGTTTGGAAGAGCAGAAAGGCCGAAAGCACAAAATGAAATTTGATCCCATGGAATTAGAGATTCTAGTGGAAGAGACATAGTTACCGTCTGCAAAATTACCTTTGAGTTTGGTAAATCACAATGCGCGTGCTAAATAACATATTTGCATTTTCTCCTCCCTGTATTTTGCTCACTGGGGTTAAAACGCCTCACATTGCATATTCATTATGGCAAACGTACTAAATGGATAGCGCGTATTATCTTGCACATTATGAAAGACGCAAACCTCAGTGCGGGTGATGTCAAGTTTGCACACGAGTAACCATTAAATACTGTCTATTCATTTTATTATTTCTTTTACTTTATGTCTATTTGACAAAACCAGCAACATACTTTAGTTCTGCTGTTTTCTGCCAGCGTCTCTACTTTTTTCTCTTATCTCTGCACATTTGCCCTCACCCTTCCCCTTGCGGTGGGCATGAAACTCAAGAGTTTCCCTTTAGAGCCAGTGTGTGGTTTGTCCTTTCTGGGCTTCTGTAGAAACATGGCAGGCTCCGTGGAAGAAGAACCGCTCCCTACGTAGATATAAAGGGTTCATTCAAAGGTAACAAAAACACAATCATTCTTATTCTTATTAAGTAATTATACACTAATCAAAACCATTTTTTCCCAAAGTCAGTTTTGCTAGATGCCACCAAATTCTACACACTGCACCTTTAAGGCAATTTGATTCAATTTAATTATACATTTTATGTGGCAGTATTAATGGCATATTAATTTCATCCAATATTTGTTGAGATTTAAGTCAGAACCAAGAATGTCAACCTTGTGGAGCCACACTGCTAAAAACTACACATACAAACCAAAACCTGGGTGGACTCTGTGGCCTTACTGTCAGATTTGGGTCATTTAAAGACAATTGTTCCCAATGGGGTAAAATGTTAATAGTTTTCTATGAGTGTACTTTGCACAGTTCAGATAGAAAGAGATTATTGTTGGATTACACATTGCTTCAAACGTCAGCAGAGCAATTTCACACTGTTTACACATAATTATATCTCATCATTAGTTTGTGTTTGTGTCCCAGTGGGTTGTGATAAAGTGAAATACTCCGGATATGACTTACCGTTGCATTTTCTCAGCTCTGTGCCGCCTTGAGACTGTCTGATTAAATACAAACTAATGAAAGAAACCACTATGTGACGAATGCTTGATAGCACTACTAAACATGCACAGATCTGTCACTCACTGCTGACTGCTTTAAAAAACAAGGGGGACATACATAAATTAAGGTGTAAGAGAGACCTGAGCCAGAGGTTGTGGATGTCTCTTGGCCCTTGTCCTGGTGACCATATCAACCTCATAAAAAGTCTCCAATCAGCAATCTGAGCTGGAAAACAGTTGAGCAGACAAGGAAAAACCCATGAAAGATAAGAGGAAGTGAGAAAGGATTTACTATCAGTGTCACATCCCTCTGGTGTTCCCTGGTGTCTTTCTGCAGCGGCTGTTTATCAAAGAACATTTTTAACATGATTCAACAAATTGTCCACCTTACAGGAACTCGTAAATATGTTAATGTTGGGTTTAAACTTTGGGTAAAAAAAGACTGTATGAATCTGTTTTATTATTCAATTACATTATACTAGTCTGCATATCAAAATATCTAATTAAATGCTGCACACTTATCTTTGTATATTATGTAACAGCTTGCACACAGCAGTTTAAAGCATTGTACCATCTTATACAAAAAGGAGATGACTTACCTTGAACTCGATGACAAAGGTTCAGTTTTTCAGCTCAATATGTTTTTTTTAGTGAAAAGCAGAAACTTGGTTTTCATTGACTGAACCACAAACAGTTTTACCTGCAAATCAGCTAACACGAACAGTTCTCTCAGCTCTTAAACTGAACTGTTAACCTTAACCCTTTTTTATCTGCAAAACTTCACTAAAGCTAACCTAAACTGAAATGCTTTTGCTGATAAATTGGACTTTTTGCAAACCTCAACCATGGTTTTTGCTTCTAAACTCAAGATGAACTCACTTGAATGAAACCATTTAAGCTGCTGAACTGTTATTGTTAGCTCACCTGCACCACTGCATGTCTATCTGAACTTCTCACTAACCTGAAGCAAAATGTTAAAACTTCTAAACCCAACCATCATTACTACTATGCACAGCACAACATTCATTTGATGTTGATGAATCTTAATAGCCTGGTAATTAACTTCACTAATTACTGCACACCAGGCCTTAATTGGTAACACCTGCAATCATGGGAATTAACAGCAAATGATATCTAATTAAGTCTACTTCTACACTGCATTGAACATAAAAATACTTCCAAAACTGTAACTAACAAACTTTATGATTTAAAGACAACTAAAAACGTACAGCACCATACAAACTATCTTCAGTCTTAATTATCAATTTCTCTATAAACATAATAAAGCTCTATAAACATAATAAAGGATAGAAAGACCTCACTTACTTTTCTGTATGCACACCAACAATATAAATCAACTTTACTCCCAAAGTCAAGCTAATATAGCTAATATATTAGTTTTCTCTGCAGATACCTTTGCTAACGCTCTCTTAATTAACAGAAATTAAAGCCGCCATGTTTAGTACAACAACATACAATTAACATTAATTAGTCTAAATGTAAGTGTTAACAGTAGCTAACCTGAACCTAAGTGTTGCAGCTGAGCTTTAAACAAACCTGAATCAAAGTTTTAGGCGCTAAACTGAACTGTTAGCTTAGCTGCACGGAATTTTAACCGGAAATCTGACTCGTTAGCTAACCTGAAGCAAACTATTATAACTGCTGAACCGTTAATACTAATCTAAACTAACCTAAAGCAAACTATTATAACTGCCGAACCGTTAATACTAATCTAAACTAACCTGAAGCAAACTATTATAACTGCTGAACCGTTAATACTAATCTACAGTTGTAGCAGTCAATCTGAACTGTTAGCTAACCTGAACTAAAGTTTTCTCTTCTAAACTCGGTCTGCCAAACTAAAAATGTTAACTAATCCTGATCAAAAAGACTTCTATATGTAACTTTAACCAGAACCAAATGTTACAGCTGTAAAAACCGAGCTTTAAACAAAGCCCAGACAAACTTTTAGGTGCTAAACTTAGCTGTTAGCTTAAGTTATGTACACCGAATTTTAACTAAAAGCTTTGACTCATTTACTAACTTTAACCAGAGTGTTTTAGCTGCTAAACCTGGATCAAAAAGTTTATTATTACTTTATTTATAGTGTATTTGATAGGGACAGCTATAAAGTATCGACAATTTGAAGCTATGTAAGTATCATAGTGTTTATAGCAGATGATAATTTGCAGTAGCAGGGCTTTTGTGAAAATGATTAAAACAGTAAGAAGATATGTTTTAGTTTCTATACTGAACTGTAACCTGAGTCAGTGTTAAAGCTGTAAAACTGAGCCTAACCTGAATCAAACATTTTACTGCCAATCTAGCTGATTAATTAAATAGCTAACTAACATGAACCAAAGCTCTTACTACTTAATAGTTAGTGACAACAATAGAACTGGGAGGTAATTTTCAGATTGTATGTAAATATCTTGATTCCTTGTTTCATTAACTTCATGTTGAGGCATCGGTTTTGCTTTGAGGAACGTTAACGTTATTGTCACAAGACAATACTGAAAAACTTGAATTTGAATTTTGTTAGATGCAGATTAAAATTATACAAATAGTGACAGACAATCAGTGCATATGTTATATACAAGAGCCAGGTTCAAGTGTAAATGCAGTTATTAATGAAATGCCAAAAGTCTGTCTTGTGATGTGAAGAAGTCCTTTACAAAATTCCTGAATCCACATTATAATCTTTTTTTCTAATTTTTTTGGCCTCCAACTGTATTTTCTACCAAATTTTACTCAAATATGTTGAAAAGTTTAATGGCTATCCTGCAAAAAATGTAACTGTACTGAAAACAATTACTTTATTATGCCTCCCTGATAGATTAGGGCACAGCTGCAATGATTAGTCAATTCATTGATTAGTTGACAACTATTTTATATTTAATTAATCATTATTAATCATGATGACAACTGATTATTTAGTCTTCTCTGATAGTAAACTGAATCAAAGGCTGTTGAACATTTGAAGACATCACCTTAGGCTTTAGGAACCAATGATCAACTTTTCTTTTAACATTTATGTTGAACCAAACAACTAAACGATTTATTGAGGAATATAATAGTTAATTACAACCCTGCAGTAAAGGTAATAATCATGTTTTCCAGAAAGGTGACTGTTACCCAAAAAGCACCAACATCGTGTCACTTTGTTCCAATCACCAATTCGGTTTTAATGCAAACCTTTCATGTGATAAAGATTAGATAAATGGAGTATGACCTTGTTCTGGTACAGTTTTTCTTCCCATGAAGGCAAAGACTGAAATCAGTCAGTTGACTTACTGGAATGCCAATCAGAGGTCAGATAGCTAGTTTTGCTGATCAGACACTTCCTGGTACAGTATCTCTGTCCTTGGTCTGTTTAAGTGTCCCTGAACAGGAAATCAGCCGAACTTCATGATGAGCCGCTCCGACAGACAGGAAACAGAGGAAGTTAAATGAGTTGAAAGGTGGCGATGCTTTTCGTGCTGCTGAATCGCCAAGTCATCAAAACCTCTGTGAGCGGCCAGAACGATGAAGTGCTGACGAGAACATTTGTTGAATTCTTTCTTTTTTGCATGTTTTTGAGATATTTTTTTATCACCTCTGATAGTTTACGACCGGGCCAGGAGTTTAAAAAGACTTAGGTCATGAGTTCATGTTCCCACAACAACCCTGACTTGAAATGCTCACAGCATTGTCAGCTTTCTAGACTTAATAAAACATTTTCAAATAGACTTTTGCAGTGAATGCGTCCATCATGTCAGCTCAGTTAGTATTTGTGGAGTGACTCACATCTTGTTGGTCCAGCACTCAGACTGGTTTTCTGGTTTAATCACTGAATCAGCTGAAAAGAGGCCAGACTGTGGTTAAATCCTGCTGATTTTCGAAGAACTAAACCACCATTTGCTCAACCAAACAGGAATTATTATAAAATGTGAAGTTTTCATTTTCACTTTAATTCAGTGGCATTACCCTTTAACAAGACAACACGTAGACAACAGTGGTGAAGGGTGCGGGGGTCCAACGCTGGTTGACTTCCCATTTGTCGATAATAATATACCAAAAACATAACATACAATATGAATAAAACACAAAGAAACACAAAGAAAATATTAAAAAAAAATAATACTCAATGATAATACTAATTATGACATTTCAGAGTTTGTGTATATCATCAAGACCTTCGTGATTATTACAAAATCAGCTCCAGGATGGAAAACATCCGTCTGTCCCAAAGCAACAATTATATTAATATAATATTATTAAAAAGCTTCAATATACAGTTAATTAATACTGCTTCATTAATTAGAATGTGCAAGGAATAAAATGTGAGCAGATTGTGCCGAGCAGCAGTTCGGTGTGTGTGTGTGTGTGTGTGTGTGTGTGTGTGCGTGTGTGTGTGTGTGAGTGTGTGTGTGTGTGTGAGTGTATGTGCGTTACTTAAAACAACATTTTGGTAAATCCTCTCGTCGTCTCACCCAGAATCAGACTGAACACTGAAAAGTATAAAAGTGAATTTTTGGTTTTAAGAGCAACTTCACATAAATAACAACATGTAAATCAGGCAGCTTTGGAGTTGTTGGATTTGTTTGTTTTTTTCTTTTGACTGAGAAAGGCTAACAGTTTCCTCCTGCGTCCAAACTGATATCCATCTTCTCATCTGAGTCTGGAGAGGACAGAGGACAAGAGGATTTACCAAAAATGAAAAACTGTTTCTTTAAGATGATGCTGAATAAAATCTAGTAAACTCCTGTGGACTGTCTGCAGCGCCCCCTGCAGAGCAGCATCTGTCCGTCTGTCCGTCTGTCTGTCTGTCCGTCTGTCTGTCACACAACAAATCTGTAAATCTCCTTTGAAAGCAGATGAAGTTGAGCCAGAAACTTCCACTATATCGGCTCCTTCTGAGGTCACGGCCCCTCCTACTGTCTGTAATGGCAGTCAAATGTCCGCTGGGTAAACCTACCCTCAGTTTGTTTTTCTTTTTTTTTTCCTATGGCAGACACCAAACGGTGTGTGTGCGGCGCCACATCCCTTTCAATCTGTAAGAATAAAGA
Source organism: Scomber japonicus (assembly GCF_027409825.1). Lineage (NCBI taxonomy): Eukaryota > Metazoa > Chordata > Actinopteri > Scombriformes > Scombridae > Scomber > Scomber japonicus. The sequence goes on along the minus strand of NC_070580.1, from coordinate 30,565,155 downwards.
CCAAAGGCCTCAATATGCTTCAAAACAAAGTGCTTGTTGAACTGTTTAACAGCGTCTGCCACCACCACCACCACCACCCCTCCTCCTCCTCCTCCTCCTCCTCTTCCACCCTTCCCAACAGCAGAATTGGCAGATCTGCATCCACCCAAGTTTTGCAACCAAAATCTGATACAGCAAATTTAACAATCATGTCAACTTTACACAGGAATTGAACTGGCTCACACCCTGTTTTTGTTTTATTATTATTCTTCACACAACCTTTGCCACTTGTCACATGAACAACCATAAACGTCTGTGAGGAGAGACTGAAAGTGTGCTTCATTTGTTCTCTCAATGCCAGGATGTGCAAAAAAGACACAATCATCCATCAAGCACTACTTAACCCTAACCCTGTGTAACTCTCCTGCTAACCTAGAAAATGTAAAGTTATAAAGGGTAATCCACACTGGCAGTGTTTAGTCGACTGTTTTTCCGGCTTTCAGATCACTTCTTTTTTTTTTTACTTCACTTTGATTGTAATAAATAATAAAAATCTACAATTCAAATTATTTGTCTGATCTCATGATAAATATTTGTTATTATAACTTATTTTTATGTGATCTGAGCAACCCAACATGAACGCTTCTGACTGGACTGTCTAAAAAAGGTGCACATCTATCCCCGTTTAAATGATTCACGGACCATCAGTACGAACAGCTGGAAACCTTTTTAGAGGTGGTCAGGTGACGCTACGCAACTGCACTTGAAGCATATCGAGGCCTTTGAACAAGTAAATAAAACCATCTGTAAACAATCAGCTCCCACCGATATACAAGGTGCTGAACCGTCATCTATCTGTCTGTTTTCCCCCGTCGACCAATCAGCCGGTGAGCTCAACAGGAAGCTCCCGGCTGCAGAGCGCCTCCCACTGGCGAGCGAGGAGTGAAATCAGTCTCTCTCTGCTGTCTGCTCCGGGGACGAAGACGCACCACTGGACCTCGCCTTCCGCGCCCCCGCTGGCTCCACCCGCCCTGAGTGAGGCTTCTTCCCCTCCGGCTGCAAAATGGTCCATGGTGAGGTGGCAGAGCAGGTCGGGGCCGGGCAGGTCGTCAAACACCAGGGTCAGAGCCTGAGGGTACGTCTGGTAGCCCAGCAGGACCCGGTCTAAGTCCCGGATCCTCCGAGCCTCACGCAGCTGGTACCGCTCCCTGCAGGAGGACATGAGGAAGATGATGAGGATGATGAGGATGTTTAATAATAACACCCCAGATGTCACTTCAGTTGAACACACAACAGAACTCGACTGACATGTTTTGTAATTTATGATCAGCTGTTCTGTGGATGTTCAATTAAAATCATTTTCCTGAATCCATAAACTAGGCCTCGGATAATAAGATAAAAATGAATAACAACAATAATAATTCAAATAGATGAAAGGGTTCGCCTCACAACAAAAGCAGCTCCAGCCTTAGTTTAAAAAAAATGGAAGAGTGAGGAGAGCTTTGTGTGTGTGCTTGATCAGGCTCACATTAAATAAATAAGCAAATAAATACCAATATAAAGTTTGAAGTTGGTTAAAATGTTGGTGCATCTTCATTGATTTGTTCATGTTTCCTTCATCTGACCAGCACCCGTCTGATCTCTGATTATTATTAAACATTATTTTAACCCTTACATACTGTTCATATTCTGACTCATAGTTAGCCTCTACACCAATTAACATTCATAAATTCCCCCATCAGTCATAAATACATGTTTGATTAATCTTATGGGGGGGGGGGAAAGACATTAACAATCACTATTTTATGGTTCAGGAGAACATTTGATAGAATATGATGACTACAACATGTTTTAATGTTGATTTTGGATTTCTTTTTTAATAAACACAGGTCAAACTTGTACATTTGTATATATAAAAATGTGTAACAGCAAGACAAATATAAAAAAATATGCATTTTATTTCCATGTTTGTATCCTGTGGGTCACATTAGGAGAGGTCTGGCTAAAAGAAATGTGTATATGGTGTTTTTACAGCTCTCAAATGTTAAAAATGGGTCAAATTTGCCCCTGAACAGTATTAAATATCAAAGCCAATTTGTTTTCATTTTCAAGTTTATGAATACTATTCAGGCTGTTCAAGATATTTTGTAATGGATCTGTATCTGCCCTTTGAAACTCAATTTCATATCATTTTTTGATTAAATCAGTGAAAACACTGGAACAGCCTCCTCTTAAACAACAACTTGAGTTTGTAACCTGTAGAGAAACACAGTTAATGTTTGGGTTATTGGTGGAGAGCGATGCGGCAGATCTGCTCTGCCTCTGGGCTGGAAGAACTGACGCTTCTGTTTCAGCATCAACTCTCTGAGGTGCTGCTGTTGGTTGATTTAAAAAAAACACTTAAATCAGCAAATTTTTGATCAAAAAGACAAAAGCTCCTAGCAACTAGAGAGATACGTAACTCAATACTGTTTGTCAGAGTAAAATAATCCTCCTTCCAAACAGAAAACAGCTTTTATCAACATGATGTCAGACTGAATAATGAAAAGCGTAGTCTAAATTATCATGTTGCACAACTACAGGACAAAACATTACAGGGAACTTTTCAAGCATATCTGTTTACCAAACTGTCCTGCTTTTAAAGCTTAATGTAGCAGGAAATATAAATATCACAATAAGTACAAACACTGTTTCTCCCTCACAGTCGATGCTTCACCTCTCTGTTTTAGGTTTCAGTGAATATTGATTCAGCAGCTTTTTCCCTCAGAGCTTCAGATCTGTCTATACGTCAAACACACAGCATTTCGTCTGCCAGTCGGTGTCTCCTCTTCTTCCTCTTTTCCTGCTGCAGACGAGCTCAAACATGAGGGTTTCTTTACTTGTTGCCTACTTCCGACTCTGCTGCATTCAGGGGAGGTGACATGTTTCACTGATTTTATTCATTATTTTAACCCTTACATACCGTTCAGGGTCTGATTTGATGCAGTTTTACATTTGAGAAAAAAGAAAGCATACCTTAAAAATGTTTCTTTTAGCCAGAAATTTGAAGACTTTTCCTAATGTGGGCCAAAATATATTTATAAATGGAAATATTTCAACATTTTTGTTGAGTGTTTGACTCATATTTTTTCAAAAATACTGTATTCAGGATTAATTGCCAATTTATTAATGACTGTTTAGGTATTTGTGGTTCAGATATTATGTATAGAGACTAATTATGAGAGGATATTGTGATATTGGGTTAAGTCTCACCTGCCTCCTGATTGAAAGGCCGTCACTGGAAGTAATTCTTCTCTTCACTGACTCACCCGTTAAAGAGGGGCAACGTTCCCGTGTGCTCACCTGGAAGGAGGTTCTTTGGCAAAGTCCGGCAGCGGATAGTTTATGTAGTCCTCGTCCAATAGGAACACATCGGTGCTGGTCAGGATCAGAGTCCTGGGTTGGAGTACAGGTGAGGAGGCGGAGCCAGAAAAGGAGGAAGGACCTGTGAGGGCAGAGCCTTGGCCAGACAGAGTGCTGGGGATCTGGACCTGGAGGAGAGGAACAAGGCAAGGAAAGAGAATAATAATTATTTAATGAGTTTAAAATAACTTATTTGTTATCATATGAGACATAATAACATGGAATCCACAGTTATTAGTCTCAGGGTGTATACAGGTATAAACAAGTTAAATTTAAGACTTTTTAAGACCTTTTAATACCACTTCTTAATGAAATTTAAGACCAAACGTACGATGGAAATACAGTAATATTTCCAAGTAAACACACTGACAGTATGGTAAAATGACAAATGACGGTTGAGTTTAAGAACATTGGCTAAATGTGTGTCATGCAAAAAGATCACAAAAATGTCATCACTGTCCTAAATTAAATTACTGCGGCTGTACTAAGTGGTGGTAGTGTGACTCCTCATGTATGTTAATGGTGTGGACAAAATATTAGGAACACCTTTCAATATAGGCTAATGCACCCTAATCTCTCAATAATGAACATAAAGCTGAATTTTCACCTTGTCAAAAAATGTATAAACTTCATAAATGTAGAATTTATAGCAGAGCTGCTGTATTGGATTAAATTAGATTGGAAGCCAGTGAGTCTATTTTATGTAGTTAACTTATTCTCTGAACTATATTTTATAGTAATTACAAGTTATCTAGTATTATACAGTTAAGTAGTTATATTCAGCTTCAGTAGCGTCATGTTTTTTGTTGAATGCCTCACTCTCTCTCTTAAGGTCTGTTGAATGAGAAACCTCTGAGTGACTTAAAATTGATGTTGTGTAACATCAGCTGATAAAACGCGCAGCACCACAGCATAGTGTATAGTAACGTCACAGTTACCTGTCTGAGGATTAACGTTGTTAATGGTGACATCACATGGAGCTGTTTTCATTAGTTTTGCGGGCTCCGCTGTTTTTTTCTGAGCAGGTTCTTCCTCAGATGATGTAGATTTATGTTTTAACCAGCGGTCTGTGTTAGTTCCTTAAACTTAATATCACTGTTAGCTTGTCTCTGTTATGCTAGCGGGAGGTGCAGAGAGCTACAGGTGTGTTCAGGGTCGCAGTCAGACAGTCGGACACAGCGGTTCCGGCCCGCTGCAGACGTTGGTTGAACATTAATACATCGCTGTAAATGTGTGCGGGAATTTCCAGCATTATAAGTGTTGGATTTGCGGGAATCAATTAAATTGTGCGCAATACCCGCAATCCCGCGCTGAAATTCAGGCCCTTTCAGGATTCATACACACTGCCAGGCACCGATCGTAACCAAGAGTATTCATTCCTGTCTAGCCATTTGTGATTGAACTTGCATTTCCCCATGTTTAAGTCGAGTGGCTATCAGTGCTGAATTAGGCCCACCTGTAGATGCTTTACCCTACGCCATCAAGAGCTGCGCAATACGAGCTGCGCAGTAGACTACGCTCTGACCGAACCATAGACAACGCAGCACAACGCAGCACCGGAGAAAAAATATTCGACCTAACAAAACAGATTGCCCGCATTTTCGCGGCGGCGAGACTCAAATATTTAAGACCCAAGCAATCTGAATTTAAGACAATTTAATACTTTTTAAGGCCTTATTTTCATGAAAATTGATTTACGACTTTTTAAGACTTTTTAAGGACCCGCGGCCACCCTGAGTCTAGACACTGAAAAGGCCTTTGATTTGGCTCTAAAACGCTTTGGTTTTAATGATCAGGTAATTTAAGGTTTAAGGTCCAAAAACTCTCCAAAAAAATGTTAAAGTAAAATAACTAACTGGATTGTAACCTCTCTTAACAACTGGCACAGAAAACTCAAAAGAAATGCTAGTTAGCCTACATCACAGATTTCACACCAGCCGACCTGGACAGCAGATTCAAACACTAGTTAGTTTTGGGTTTCACCTCATACAGCAAACTTTCCTCTGACACTAGATTAGACTCCTTTCAACGACTTTCTGAGACCTATCATCTGGAGAAACAACAAGACTTCTTCAGATATCTCCAACTGACACATCATGAAAGAAACATTAAAGTCTACAGAGAGGAGGGAATGAGCCTGATCGGGATATTTACTAATGCATGTAAAAAATCATTTATTCCACTCTACAATTAGACAGGGGTCTTACTACAATGTACATTAAAGCAAGATGGCAGAAATAAGCTAACATACAATTAACTGAAGATGATTGGTTAAATATTTGCAGGAAACAGTCCACCACCTGTGGATCAGATCTGTGGAGGGAGTTCACCTGCAGGAACATTTTAAAAAGGTACTTCATCACTCCAAACATTAAAAGCTTACAAAACCAACACTATAACACAGACAGTGCTGGAGAAGGAATGGTAATATGTCCTCTGGCCACTTACACATATTCTGGGAGTGCCTTAATATCACTTCATACTGGGTAGATGTATGTATAGATGTAATAGTAGCTAGCAGATCAACTATGTGCTTACAGCTTGATCTCAGTGTCAGTGTTATATATCTAGGAAACATACCAGATGGAATGAGTGAAAAAGATGTTTATTACAGATATTATTAGAAAGTAGCAAAAAAACAATAATTTTAGGAAATGGCTGAGCAGTAAAAATGGAAATGGAAAGATTTTCCCTGACACATGATAAAGGGTAATAATAGATTTGAAGAAATAGAGATGTTACTTTGTGATGACTGTATCACAAGATATGTTTATTCTGGTTGGAGTTCAATGCTCGGACTTAAATGAACTTTGTGAAAGTATGGAGGAACACTCCCTGGACATGATGGACCCTCCCCAACTCAATCCACTAGCCCATTTTATTCTTAAAAAAAGAAAAAAGAAAAAAAGATATTTAGCATTTCGCCAAAAACAATAAAAAAATAAAATAAAAAATAAAAAAAACAACTAATCTGAACAGGAACAAATACCATCTCTGGAAATAAAAAACAAAGCAAATCCAGCTAAGAAATCATCACTATATACGAAGTCAATTGCAGGGTTTTTAAGCCTGTAATCATTTTTGACCACTTGTGGGAAGAGGAAACAAACTTTGACCACACTGACGCATTACTGCCACCTTTTGCAGTGATACAGCAAACCGTGTTTCCTATTACCACGTTTCACATATCACAAAAAAAACTCTGTAGCTGTTCACTATCTTCACCTGCTAGTCTTTAACGTTTTCTGTTTTCTGTCTATTGTTTTGTGAGCACGAAGCAAACATTGGGTTTATCTGAGTGCAAAAAAACAGTAAAGTATCAGGATGGAAAACCAAAAGAAAAATGCACTGAAAGAAAAGTCAGGTTGTTTATATACAAGTAGTCGTTTGATCCAATATAAAATCACTGAATATGGTGCATTAAATACAAAAAACACTTTGAAAGATACAAATGTGCAAAGTTAAAGACTACACAGCTAAAGCTCACTAACGGACAATGTATCTTATTTAATCTGTACAGAAACAGGATGTTAAATCAGTGGGTTGTAGTGTGAAGGGGAGTTGTGTGGCATAAACATTTTGGGAAGAACAGCAGTTGGCTGCACTGATTGTGGGAACTGACGCTGCGCTTCTCCGGCCATCTACAGCCAATTATTAATGAGCCTTACACAGAGTAGTAAAAGGTCAACCACAGGAAAACCACAAGAGTTCATGGTTGAATGCTTTTATCACAAATCGCTCTGAAAGTGATTCCAACGATATTATTCTCATCAATCATTGCTGTTATAGGCGCAGACCTGCCACCTTGAAATAATTAGATGAGTGCAAACCCCTCCTGAATCCAGGGACAATCCCCCAAAGACCACACCGGCCAGGCCCACCCACCGCCAATGTACACACCACGGCCGGCTCTTGGCAAGGTAATACAGGCGGCTGGCCTCGGGTGCCAAATACTGACACACACTCACACCACGCTGCTATTTCTCACTCTTTCTTTTACAATGTCAAAACCCAAGACATCAGTCTATCCACTCAGCGCTGTTTTCAGTGTTGAATCCGTTCCGCTTGTAATATGTAAAATTCCAGTTTCACAGACTGATACTTTACAGTCAGTTGTATTTATATTCAGTATTTATATTTAGCGTCATTTGTTCTGATTATAAATGTGAAAGAATAGACACTGCTCACTAAATAATGATCACTCCACCTCCTCTCCTGACATCTAGGTGCATGAGAGTGAGTCAGAGACAGGTGCAGGATGCAGAGATCCTTAGCTGTGATGAGTGATAAAAGAGATTAGAATAATTTGTCAATGGGAATAATAAATGGGAAACATTTCAGTTAAGGTGCCATGTTGGTATATGTTGGCAGGTCTGTAGGTGTGGTATTAACTCCGCCATCAACTTGAATTATAACGATATTTAAAGCTATATATTTATAGTTATTGTCATAGTTACTATTCTCAGTGTGGACGGCTCTTAGGTCTTACTCTCTCAGTCAAGTTTCCAGGTTTAATATCATGGACCAGAACCAAAGGCTGTGCTCACCGACTGTATCTGACAGTTCATACTACAGCCGGAGACTCTGAGCAGAAATGCTGGACGGATGTATGCACTCTTGTTCAAACAGTCAACAGTACAAATATTAACTCCTCCTAAAACCACAAACTGCAAAATGGAAGAAGTTCACACCTGAAAGACGAGCAGGTACAGCAAGACGTTGAAGGAGCGTGAGGATGAGGACGCTGCACTGGCCGGAGTTTTCCTCTCTGCCACGATGAAGGTCAGGTCTCCCATCTCCTCCTCACTGGGATAAATAAACTTCACCCTGCTGCTGTGGACCAGCTCGTAGTTATGCATCTTACCTGCAGGGGGAGACACATTCACGCCTGTCATTATCAGATTAACACCTGCCGATGACGATGAGTTAGATACGAGTGTAGCAGGAAGAGCGTCGGATGGATGATCGCAGGACAATCAGATTATTAAGGCACGATTTGATGTTAAATTTCAGAATTCCAATGTGGTTACCTGTGTTTGTGTTGGTGAACTGAGAGTAAAAGTCCTGATCTGACGGCTCTGGAGGAGGAAGTTGCTGCTGCAGACTGAGAGCTGACATCAGCTCCTGCAGGAAGACGCCCGTCCCATAACTGTCCCTGCTGAGACAGCAGACGATGTGATCGGCCGAATGACCTGCAGAGAGAATCAATATTAGCAACACAGACTATTAGCATTAAGCTTAGTATTTAAACATGCGTGAGCTCTACAGACAGTGGATGTGTCTACGTTCACTGACCTACGACTCTGAAGTACTGGTCGAAGAGTCCCACATTGACTGACAGCAGCTCAGAGAGTCTGACGGAAAGGCAGCAGCACAGACAGACGTCTGGATCTCCAGAATCCGTTATATCCAACACTGACAGAGAGATGAAGAGATATAAGGTTTAGGTTACTTTTTATTGGTCTCCACCAGGGAGAAATCTGTCTCGGAGACAAGGAAAAAAGTTGCAGCACATAAATGACATACAGGAGGAGAGAAAAGATTTAGCAAACCTCAAAGTCTACAGTAGCACTTAATACCCTTTTGAGGCTGTAATGTTGCAACTAGTAAAAGTACAGTTTACATCCAGACTGTAATATTTATAGAGAAATTTAATAAAACAATCATCACAGTTTTAAGGTGGGCACCAAAGATATGAAATATGGTTTAAATCTCCCCTTATGTCCCTGAGTTATGGTGTTGACCTTTGACCTTTTGGATATAAAATGTTATCACTTCATCATCTTATCCTATTAGACATGCGTGTGTGAAACCTTTTCATCATTAGCATTTGAATTATTCAATGGCCTTTGACCAGATACTTCTAATGAGTTCATCTTTCAGTCCAAGTGGATGTTTGGGCCAAATTTGAAGAAATTCTCGAAAGATGCTCCTGAGATTCACAAGAAAGGGATGAGTAACATGAAAACACAGGTATACAAAAGTAAAGATAACTTAACTTAAAAAGAAATAAGATGAGATATAACACAGTATATAAGAAACAGTATGACCAAAAGTAGTAGTTGTTGTTTAAGGAGCAGCTATGATAGTTGTTGTACAAGGCTAGCAGAAGTAGAAGTAGAAGTAAAGATGGAAAAGATGGAAAGAAATAGCAGAGGCAGTTCTACATAGTGGTGGTAGCAAGAAAGAAAGGAGTAGCAGTAGATTTAGTAGCAGTAGCAGTGCAGGAGAGGTTCAGTTTATTTCTCCGTGCATTAGATAAATGTAGTGAAGTTAAAAATAATGAAGTACCTTAACACTTAAGGATGCATCAGGCAGCAGCAGTGTAAGTAAAGCAGCCTTGTCTCTTATTACATCACCAGATTTAAATATGAGCTTTTCTCGCTCTGACTGAACCAATCACGTCGGTTCATCCTACCTGAGTGATGGCCGAGTGTGGAGGCGGAGTCTTCCAACAGGAAGTAGATTGTGTCGTTGGAGAGCAGCAGATAGCAGGTGAGCTCAGTCTCTGGAGACTTGTAGAGAACCACAGACAGCCACAGGACCTGTCTCACCTCCTCCGCCTCAGACTGGAACATAACAAGTAGGAAAAGAAAACTAGATGTGAAGCTGGAGTTTAAAAAAAAAAAAAAAGGACCATATAGAGGCTGAACCATTATGGGCCAAAAATAATCAGAGAAGAAGTGACTTAAAGACTGTGTAAAGTGAATTCAGACATTTTCTTCCATTTCAACCATTTAGATTGTTAGAATTGTTAGATTGATTGAATTATGGAGCTAGGCTTCACAAACTGTGTTTCAAGATTTCTGTGTTCAGGATTTAGTGGGCGGGTCTGAATCAAACCCGCCCCTGCTGCTGTAGAGGTATAAATATATTCAGTGCACAGTACACTTCTACTACTACTACTACAGTCTACAGTTAGCTGAATTAACAGCCGAGTTAGCCACCGAGCTAGCAGTGGAGTTAGCCGCCGAGCTAACAGACGAGTTAGCCGCCGAGCTAGCAGCTGAGTTAGCAGCAGAAAGCTCTCACATGTAGCGTCCATGTTTCTGGCTATGGTTTCTGGTAGAGGTGGTGACTTTGATTGACAGGTGACACTTGGTAGGGGGCGGGGTTTCAGTGAACTCGGCGGGCACTCCGACAGCGTTTGGGAGCAGAGAAAGAGGCTGATTTTTACACAACTTTGAAGCTTAATTTCATATATTTGGCGATTTTTTTAATCATTCAAATTTGGCAGGGTGGTTAACAACACACTTTTCTGTGGTATGTCAGAACATATATTTATTTTTACTTTACACAAACTTTAAGTTATGGGACTGACAGTTTCTCTCTACAGAAATCAAGGAACGCGAGCAGGTTAACTTTTCTCCACCTGTTTGTAGTTTGAGCTGACTTTTCTCTCAGTGTTACGTGACTGTTGTGTCTCAGCCTGACTCCAAACTCTACATGCTCTCTGTGTCCTGGCCTCGGCCTACAGGAAGCATTTAATAACATTTTTTAAACCTTAATCAGCTACGGGAAGGGAAACACTTGTCAGGAAGGTGAGGTTTGGGGCTAAAACAGAAATGTTTGTGCGTGTCCTACCAGTGCTATATATCTGTGAAAGTAAGGCAACAGCTGCTGTCCTCCGAGCCCAGCCAGGAGCTTCAATCCTGGGGACAGACCCGGGTTGAGATGCGGGGAAGGTTGGTTCTCCTCAACCTGCAGAGAGGAGGAGTCCCAGCTAAGAAAAAGGAGGGAGGAGAGAGGAGATGTGAGGAAAATATAAAAATATGAGAAATAAGGTCATCTTTAATTATCGCTGCAGAGCTGCAGTGGAAGAAGAAGTTACACTGTGCTTTCAGGGTGCAAATAAAAATAAAACTGCTGCTTTTCTGTAAAGTTTCTGCTGGCAGATGCTGTGAAGTGAAGCTGTGATGTCAAATGCAGCCAGTTAAAGAAGCCAGTGAAGAAGAAGAAGAGTGAAAAATCAGATCAGGTGAGTCTGGGTTAATGAGTCACGTATATTTTTAGTAGTCCAGTTCAGAGGTCTTCAGTTCACAGGTCTGATCAGAACAGACACAGAGAGAGAGAACATCAGTGCTCAAAGCAGCATGATCCTCCACCATTTAACGAGAATCTGTACATCCTTTTTTCTGCACTTCTCAATTTTCACTTTCCATCTGACTCAAACTGATGATTGGCGCTGGTCACACTCATGTCCACTTGTGTATGAGACATGTTCACACAATTTGACACACGGACCTGAAACCTGCAACAAAACAGGACTTTATCAGACCTGATTGGACTAAAGATAATTTGGACATGACAGACTCCTCCTGGGTCAGGTCTCTGAGGATTATCTGCATGTACTGTACAGACTGTAACTATATCTACAGAGTCCATTTAGCCTTGAGACAAAGTTGTGCCTCTTTCATCACGACACTGATTGTCAGCTTGTTCAATCAAGAAAACAGTTTAATCAGTCACACAGTGTCCCAGCCGCTATAATTACTTGATTTTTATTGTGTTCATGGTGTTGATGATGAATACCACAATACAACATTTAATGGAAACAAAGGTGCAACTCCTGGCTGGAATAAAGTAATAAAACACCAGGCAGTAATGCGCTGGCTTCAAGAACAGTTTGCACACCAAAATAAACAAATAAACCCTAAAAAAATAATTGGATGAAATTTGATACAAGGGATAATTACAGTCTGACCAATCAAGGTATTTTTATGTAATGTATTTTAAAAGTCATTTTTTCCATAAACACATTACATAAACAAACATTTTGATGAGGATCCCATAATTCTTGAAAAAATGTGACCGAGATGTACTAAGCAGAACATTTTACAGAGCAAAAATAAAACTCAGTGCTCTCTTTGTAATGGAGACTCTGTTTTTATGTTATCTTTCACATTTCCTATCATCACCTAACATGTAGCTGCTATATCTGTGTTAAAGCACTTTGTACTATGTAAATAAAATTAGGATTATTATGGATATCAGCCAATTATATTTATAATGTTGATGCCAGAGTTCTGTAATTAAGTGCAGATTAATTAACATCTATCTGCACCAGAGACCTGATAACATCAGTACATAAAGATAACAGCTATTAGTACAATGTGACACTGGGTCACACTGTGCAACATTAACACTAAAACCACCAGGTGTTGCTATATACTTAAAACTGCCAGTAGGTAAAATGTATCCATGCACCTGGTTAACATATTTCTGAAACAAACAAAAAAAAAAATGTTGTCATTGTATTAAAGCATTACCTTCAAAATAACATCTAAAGTCACAGAATGAGTTTATTTAATCATCACCTGTGTTTTGCTCCTCTCTTGTTGTATGTATCGCTTTACATGACCGTCAGTATAAATCAGTCTAAAATGACACTGAAAATGGGAATTAGGAGGAAATATTTACGTGATATTTTTAGGCTTTAAAACAACATTCATCACATGACGGACAATCTATGTTAATCAATCCATCTAAATTACCAAAGTAAAAGCCTAACTGGCCTAAATGGACAGTAATGACCCATAATAACAATAATAACTAACACTTACGGGTGATTTAATGTTGTAATGATATTTATATGACAAATTCAAGCGCACAATTTCACCCATTTATTCATTAATTTAGGTTTTTCAACTATGAATGAATAAGAGAACATCACCAAGAAACTTGAGGTAACTATTAAAGCTTTTTTTAAATTTATAACATCATAATGCAAACAGACCTACATATTTCTCTTCTGGGTCCATTCATGAAAACAGAGTGAGGCAACTTTGACTTAAAAGCCTATAAACACTAAACGGTAGCATGGCAAAACAAAAATGAATGAAATAGTCTAACTAAGAATACGTTTTACACACAATGAAGGTTTATGAGTCGACTAAATCATCTTCATTTCAACACGTGATTATACGTGTCCCTCACACACTGCACTGACTGCATTTTCCACAGATAGCTTTCCTGCTCTTCAGGCACTTGGCGAGGGTTTAATTGTAGGTCTCTGCTGCTCTTTTTATAATTTAATTACTGCTTGACACAATTGTCCCATCACACACTCCAAATGCCACTGCCTGGCGACCTAAAAGGTTTAAACGTTAACTAAAATAAAATGTATTTTATACACGGGTAAATTTCATCCAGTGGAGGTTACAGGTATAAATACCCACGTTTTTTTAATCTGGATTTATCTTCCCTATTTTTAACAATACTGGTGAATTTTTACATCGTACAATTACACGTAGCTGTTGTCAAAGTATAACTGTGATATTATCATGCAGCTGTAAATGTGCGCACAGCCATAAGAAGTATTCTGTAGTAATGTGGAGAGAAAGTAATTTATATTGAACCAAACAGAAATGTTGAAGAGTTGTACCTGCTGGAGCTGTGAGATTTCTTGGTACTGGTGCAGCAGCACTGGTCTCTGGATCTGTGTCGGCCTGACAACACAACGACAAGGGGTCAAACAAACTGGAAGAATAAAGCAGGATAATGCACTTCTCAGTTTGAGTTTATTAACAGGTAGTTTGTCTTCACCTTGAGTGTGTTGTCTGCAGGGTCGGGGCAGAGCGACCATCTTCAGCCCCTCCAGAGAGGCTCTCCGCTGGCTCAGCTCCTCCAGGAAAGAGCTTCTGTCCTGGGCAAGAGGGAAGAGCAGCAGCAGCCTCTGACCACCCAGCAGCAGCTCAACGGTGTGACTCCTCCTGGACACAACATGGTGGTTAAAATACAGATATGACAACATTTAAAAGCAAGAAAAGAACAGAACAGGAACATATGAGAACATCAGATACATGCGAGTAAATTTTATTGGTCTATTTTCAATGGGATTAATCTTTGAGTGACACCAGAATGAAGAAGAACACACAAAAACATTTAAAAAGACCATCAATCCTTTCATCTGATCACTACGTCTATACCTGTGGTGGTGTTTTGAGTCGAGGCAGGACGTGCTGCTAGTTTTGTCCCCAAACTGATGATCTCTCTCTCTGGGGTGAAGCACCACAGAGCCGAGGGGCACACGGACCAGCTTGCACCAGGACAGAGAAGAGGAGGAGGAGGAAGAGGAGGAGGAGGGGTGATGAAGGTCAGTGCTGCTGCTCTCTCTTTTTGCTAGCTCTCTGAAATCCATCTTCAACACCCAGAGTTGTCGGTGGGTGAGGAAGAAGAGAGACGGGAGTGTGGGCTCCTCTTTCTTAGATAAGATATCTGAAAGGAGGGGGTGGGTGTCTGGTGCAGAGGAGGAAGAGGAGGAAGAGGAGGAAGAGGAGGAAAGGGGGAGAAGGTGGGCAGTGTAGCCTCCCTGAGCAGCCTGACTCTCCTCCAGCTCCCAGGAGTTTAGAAGCAAGCGGGGGAGTAGTTGAGGAGTGTTGAGAGGCTCTGGATCAGCCTGAGACTCTGCTGCCTGCATGAACAAGTGAGAGGATTGCTGTTTTTAAGGTGTGGACACAATGATGGAAAGAATTCAGACTGATGCATGATAGGCGAAAAAAAACTACAGTGATAGAAAACTAAAGAAAACATAAACAAAAAGAGACTCAGAATGACTCATGTGTTTCTCTCTGACCTGGATCACCGCTGTTAGCTCGGTCCTGGTCTGCCGCAGCTCGTTGGCCTCAGAGAAGATGTACCAGCGGGTCGGACCGTCCCGGAGCCCGAAGGCGAGACAGGAGTCGGGGAGCTCAGCTGGTGAGGAGAGCAGGAGGTGGGAGTAAGGCAGCAGGAGGTCCATCTGCAGGCCGGACAGCACCTCCTCTATGGCCGGACTCTGCTGCTGGTCTGAAGAGAAGAGAATCAGGAGATCACTCATAAGTTTAACCAAAATCATTATAGCACAGCACGTCTACCATGAAACATGTAATTTAGTTTGTGTTACAGCTACAAGTAATTATTTTCATTATCATCATCATCATCAATCAAACTGCTGATTAAAGTGATCAGTTAAATGTCAAAGGTGCCCTCTTCACAACGCTTGTTTTGTTCAGTCAACAACCTAAAACCCAGATTATTATACAATCATATAAAACTAAATAAAAGCATGAAATCCTAATATTTAAGAAGCTGAAACTAAGAAATGTTTGGACAGAAAAAATGACTTCAACAATTACTTAACTATTTAACAGTTTGATTCATTTTCTGATGATCCACTACTCAAATAACTGTTAATGTTGGCTCTACTGTATGCTTTTGAACTACATCTGGAATTAAAATCGGGTTTTTTCCAGTCCTTTTTATTCTAAAACATTGTCTTACAAAAAGCAGCAACCACAGCTTTGTTTGCAAGTAGTCTGACATGAAGCTGATTGTGTGTTTACCTGCGTCCTGATTGGTCCACGTGAAATCTTCAGACAGATACAGCAGACCCAGCAGCCGGTCCGTCAGCACCAGACACGCCTTCTTCTGCTCCACCTCCTCCTTCACCTGAAGACAGTAGCACCACAGAACCCTGCGGACCTGCACCTCCTCCTCTTCCTCCTCTTCCTCATTCTCCTCCTCCTCTTCCTCCTCCCCTTCACGCAGCTCCACCGGGTCGCCGGGCCCTGCAGGAGGAGCGGTGAGCGAGGAGGAAGTAGAGCAGACCGACTCCTCAACCGAATCATCCAGACCCATCTCAAAGTAGCCGTCCCTAGACCCTGGACTGGAATAAAATGGCATAAAACAACAATCATAATTTTATACTTACATTTCCTTAATGATTATCTGCAAATGTAAATTGATTTTTATTTGTTTATAATGTTCAAGACCTCCACAGTCTATGATTAACAGTCATCTACACTTTCTTGTTCTCAAGGCTGCAACAGCTGTAGAAACATGGAAGTATGGGAATCACAAACGTCTGGAAATCAAACAAACTACCAAGACCAATGGGACCTTTAAGGGATCCCAGAAACCACTGGAATATATTAGTGCCAGAAACTAACGTGAATTTTAGGGAATCTTAGAAACAATTGGGAATCCTACAGACAAGCAAGAGATGAAGGGAATCTCAGAAAACCTTTAGGAATATCAATAAACCAGCACAAACTTCTTGTAATCCCAGAACATTTAAGTATCTCAAATACTGTAATGTTTAAGTGAACCCAGAAAACACTGGAAATCCAAGAAATGGGGGAGACTTTTGGGGGGGATGCTAGAAACCAGTTTTAAGGGACCTCAGAAGCCAATTTGAAGAATCGTCAAGAATCACATAAACATCTGGAAATCGCTGAAACGAAGGTGCGAAGGTTGCTGGTTGAATTACCTGGGACTTCCCACCTCTGTTCCTTCTACATGAGACTGAACCTCTCTGGATTCAGACCTCCTCTCTATTCTCTCCACCCTCTCCTCCTCCTCCTCCTCCGTCTCCCCCTCCTCCTCCTCTTTTATCTTCTTCTGCTCCTTCCAGGTGGTGCCGAGACGCTGGGAGAGCTGAGTAATGAAGTCTTTGTTGGAGGAGGAGAAGGAGAGCAGGTGAGTAGGAAGAAGAGGACATGGTGCGGCACTGCAGGTGGAGCAACTGGTTTCAATTTGTGTGGAAGAGGAAGAAGAGCAGACGCAACTGGAGGAGGGAGAGGAAGAGCAGAGATATCCATGTTATGATTTGATATCACAAACACAGAAGAAACAACAGTTCAAATGTCTTAATTATTGACCTATTAGCTATATATTACTTTCATAAACACCACTAATTACTTTTAATCCTTGTTATCTATTATTTTATTTTACGGTCGTAGCTCAATTAAACTGACAGAGAGATTTAAGATTCGAAAGTAATACAGTAAAATTGAGTTAACTAGGCTGACAGCTGTTCCCCAGTGGAGGAGAGAGGAGCAGCAGCGCCTCCTTCTGCATACATAATGACTTACATCTGCCTCCATCTTAACTCCCTGCAGGTTCAGTTAGAAGGAGAGAAGCCTGATCGAAACACTGCACTGCATGAATTATATTAATAAAGTGACTATTCAGTTTCAGTAGTAGCAGTTAAACTAAAGAGTAGCAGGAGCATCATTAGTCTTTTCTGTTGTTGTGGGTTTAAGTTGTAGATGCACAGCTGTTTACGTTTCACATCTGCACCAGTTTTTTTTTTTTTATTGTTAGCTGAAGTTTATCATGTTTACTGAATAGTTTGCCCCTATTTAGCAGCTGACAGAATACTATAGCATACCTCAACCATTCAACCCAGGTCATAGTATTAGTATTAGTAGTAGTATAGTACATGTTTAAACAGTTGCTGGGGTCTGTATGAACCTTTAACTGCACAAACACTTTTATTTGAGACAGTCTCATATTGGAAAATGTCTTATTTCAAATTTTCCTGTTTTAAAAGTCTATTTGCTCACTTTGTAGTACAAAGCTTTTCTGTTTTCTCTGGTTTGAATTTGCTGTTGATGCAATCTCAATGTTTGACTTCCTGTTTTCATACTGTCTTGATAAATCCAATATAATGAACATTTTCACAGAACAAACTCTATCAGTTTAATAACAGTCATGTCATACTCACCCGTCTGCTGCTCTCAGTTTCTCTTTTTAAACACTCATAATTTTCAGACATATATTGTCAATGCAACTATTCCTACACATATTTTTCACATTAAAATCCAGCGATTAATAAAGCCTTTAATGAAAAAGAGCTTTAACTTTATTTAGAGTTGTTTATTTCTATTACAGTAGTAGCTCGGCTGTGTGATACTGACCAGACAGTAGTAGTAGTAGTTGTGGTTGTAGTAGTGCTTGTAGGAGTTTCACAGTGTGTGTGTTCAGACAGACTGACAGTAGGTTGTTGTACCTGCAGACAAACACACCAAGAAACATTAAAACTCATCTAAACAAAGTCTAAACACCTCAAGTAGCTCATGTACATAAACTTTGACTTCCTGTTGAGATATTATAGTTTCCAATAGTGGATATAAAAGCTTCAAACAGCTAATCTGAAGAATATAAATCATTTGATGTACTGATTCAGATTCATAAAAGTAAGACTGTTAACTTGACCAACTATCCAGCTGTGTTGTTACCTCAGAAACTTCACTCTGCATATGTCTGACATTTACTTGCATCCTGTGGCATTCTTCACATTATTTAATAAATACTGTTCAGCGATACATTATTAATTCTTCTGCCTAAAAAAACCCCTATAAAATATTTCTAAACAATCTTAAGCCCTTTATCCTTCACACCCAATTAAAAACGCCTTTCTCTTCCTAACTGCTATCTTGTCGGTTGTCATGGTAACAGACTCCAGCCCTCCCTGGTGTTTTGAGGTGTGTGTGTGTGTGTGTGTGTGTGTGTGTGTGTGTGTGTGTGTGTGTGTGTGTGTGTGTGTGTGTGTCGAACCTGGGCGGGGTCAGCAGACAGGAGGTGTGTGTTGGTGTTATAGCTTGCAGGGGGAGGTGCAGCGTCCGCAGGAGGGAGAACGCTGGGGGGAACTGCTGCTGCTTCTTCTCTGCTCGTCACTTCTGAAACAGGAAACCAAATCAGATCAGCGATGCCGACACGCAGCGGAGAATATCTGCAGACTTATTTCATTGATTCTGTTCAGTGGTGTGCCATTTATTTATTTTTTGGAGTGATTCTGCAATTTTGTGCCACAACTTGACATTAATTTAATTTTACTAGTTCTGTGCATTTTAGGAATTCCTTGTTTTCCTCGTCTTGTCGGAATAACGGGACACTAAATGTCTAAACTCAAATAAATAATAACCCACAAAGTCATAAATTAAACTGAATAACGTTTAGAACATAATGGACCTAAAAATGATTTACAACAGCTGCTCTAAGCTTCTGCAGAAATATATTCATGCATACTTGATTATGAAAGAAATCAGATTTTTATTTAATTTTTAAAAAAACAACGACAAACAAAAACAGTAAGTAACAAGGCTGATTGTTACTTACTGTATCTCTCCATTAGATGTATGAGGAACATTCATACTGGGCAAAATCATGTCGTTAAAATTGTAAATCCTAATAATAATAATCAAATAAATAATCAATCAGTCAGAAGTTTCAGAAATGTGTAATTATTGATGATTGATTAACTGCTCAAGTCATTAATCTAGTAAAAGAAACACTGTATATTAAGAAGATTTGCCCCTTTCTCTGTTTTATATCTTCATAAACTGGATATTTTGGAGGTTTTGGGCTGAAACATCATCATGGACTCTGGGAAATAGAAATCTATATTTCAGTGTCTCTAATCCATCCAGCAGCTAGTTTTGGAAATAAACTGTTTCGCTCTCCAGTTTAATAGCTTTGCACTTTTCTTTTCAGCCGCTGCCTTTCAGCAGAAATAAATACCTTCACCCCCATCCTCCCCCTCCCTCCCTCCCTGCACAGCCTGATACATATATGATTACCTTGGCTGGGGCAGGCAGCCTGCTGGGCCGGGCAAGAAGAGGAGGAAGTGGAAGAAGAAGAAGAAGAAGAGGAGGAGGAGGAAGAGACAGCAGGAGGAGCGACAGCAGAGGAGCAGCATGAGGAGGAGGAGGAGGGGGTAGAGGAGGAAGAGGAGGAGGAGGAGAGGTGAGGAGGTGCAGCAGTAGACAACCTGGTCTCCTCACTGATCTGACGAGAGGACAGAGAGGAGGAAGCCTTCAGAGAGCAGAAGTCAGCTACATCATCATCCAGCAGCTCCATCAGCAGCAGAGCAACAACTTTCATTTTAACCACAAATCAAACTAATCTGCTGTTACTGAACTAGTCGTATAACTTCATGTATGAGGTTTTTGTGAAAATATGTAACTAAACTGTGAAGTTCGAGAGCTAAATCTGTGCTGAGAGTTTAAACACAACCTGTTTTTAAAAGCTCTGTTTCATTCCTGTAAATGTGCAGAAATCTGTGAACAAGCTGTCGTCAATATTTTGCTTTTGTGAAGCTGTTAAAACATTTGTGGTCAACTTCTTCCTCCTGCAGAACGACTATGTTAACATTACTGTTCAGTGGATATTGTTAAATCACCCAGAATGATAAAGATCACTTCCTGTGTGGGCGGCAAGCCTTCGGAAAAAAAAAAAAATTCTCCTCTAGCCTATTTTTTTTTTCTTTCTGTGGCTTAAAGACCTGAAAGCTTTTTTGTTTTTTTGCTCTCTTTCTATTTTTTTTTATAATTGGGTTTTTCTTGTTTTTAATTGTATGTTTTAATGTTTCCAATATTTACTGTTTAATACTTGGAGTTTTTATGTAAAGCACATTGAGTTACCCCTGTGTATGTAATGAGATGAGCCTAAAAAAAACCCCACTACCCACACAGTAACTTTTTTCATCCCTAAAAAGGAAGAACAATCAGGCCTTGAAATATATCTCCATTTCCACAGAAAGGTGCATGAATAACAAATAAAAAGATCAAATGTATTCTGCACATTTACAGGAAATATACCCCCCGTATATACAAGACTAACACACCCATAAAGGTTTAGCTCAATCACTTCACAGATCAGAGTACACACACCTTATTAAACCTGTTTTATATCCATAGTTGTATAATTTATTGGCTCTATATAGTATTTTGTTATAACGTCTACACTCTGCTGCTGATGTGCACAATCTCTGATCTAAAAAGGTCACGTCCAATTAGTGGGAGAGTGTATTTTTCATAACAGTGTTTGATAAAAGGCTTTAGATATATCTGTTAGTAATTGTAACTTGTTCATATCTGGATCAATAACAATCAACAATATGTAATAGGTGGATTTTGTCTTGTGGCGATCTATGATTGGGTTTTTAATTACATCAGAATTATGAAACTACTACTACAGCAAGAATCAGGATGCAATGATTTATAGAGCACGACCAAGAAAGATGTTTGGAGTCTGTAATGTTAAAATTTAACGAATCATACTTAACCCTCGTGTCGTCCTCCCGGGTCAAGTTGACCCCGTCTCTTTTAACTGTTCCTTCTTTCCTCCCTTCCTTCCTCTTTCTTTAATTTTTCCTTCGTTCTTCCCCTCCTTCCCTCTTTCTTTGCTCCTTTCCTCCTTCCATCTATCCTTCTTTTCCTTCCTTCCTTCTGTCCTTCTTTCCTTCCTTCCTTCTGTCCTTCTTTCCTTCCTTCTGTCCTTCTTTCCTTCTCTCCTTCTTTCTGTCCTTCTTTCCTTCCTTCTGTCCTTCTTTCCTTCTCTCCTTCTTTCTGTCCTTCTTTCCTTCCTTCCTTCCTTCTCTCCTTCTTTCCTTACTTCTGTCCTTCTTTCCTTCCTTCTGTCCTTCTTTCCTTCCTTTCTTCCATCTCTCCTTCTTTCCTTCTCCTTTTACTTCCTTCCACTTTTCCTCCCTCCCTCCGTCCTTCCTTACTTCCTTCCACCTTTCCTTCCTTCCTCCCTTCCTTCTCTCCTTACTGCCTTCCTCTTTTCCTCCCTCCCTCCTTACTCCTTTACTTTGTCATTCCTTCCTTCCTTCTTTCCTTCCTTCCTTCCTTCCTTGACTTGAGGACAACAGGAGGGTTAAACTAATGTGTATTATCTTTTAAAAACATGCAAACCCTCAAAGAGTTACCAGGTTTTTACCCCACTGCAAAAACAAGTTAATCAAGATGTATACCAGATAATGAAATGACTAATTACAATGAGACTCTTCACCATCTTTAACTATTTAATATGTGATGTAACTAATACCGACTCGTGCTGCGTGATTCAGTGCGACAGAGTGTACCTTCTTATCACCACTGCTCATCCTGTCTTTGACTTCTTTGGCTTTCTGAATGGCTTTCAACACTTCCACCGTGTCCAACTCTTTCTCTGTCGTCACTTTACCGTCCAGACAAACCTGACGACGACACAAAAGGATAAATAAACATAAATAAACATCTGTCAACATGAACAAAAACAAACAAACAAACAGCTGTGCACTCTGGTTAAAAAATAAGCTGTTGAACTGGTGATGAGACTAGTGATGAATATGTATTAGTAGTGGTTTCTATAGTAACGGTAGGTCATGTAACTGTGCTGTGGTAGTAACAGTAGTAACATAGTAACAGTCAAGTACCTCAGCTGCACGGTCTCCAAACTGGGCCAGGACTTTGGTTCTGTAGTCGGGGATGATGCACATGGGATTATTGGACACGTTAAGTTTCTCCAAACAGGGCAGAGAGCCGATGTTCCTGATCTCCTCCAACTGGAAACATACAAACACTCGTCACAGACAACCCAAAATCAACATCCACTGACTCCTTTGTTCACAGTCTGATCTACGTTCTTAAGCTTTTATTGGAGAGTTGACAGAAGAGAGAAAGCGAAAAGAGAGAGAGAGAGTGAGCAGGAGGGCGTTAATATGGATCTGGGGTGTCAAAGCCATTTTACATATGCAGGAAGGAAGGAAAAGAAGATAGGTAGGTAGGTAGGAAGGAAGGAAGGAAAGAAGGAAGGGAGGAAGGAAGGAAGGAAGGAAGGAAGGAAGGAAGGAAGGAAGGTAGGAAGGAAGGAAGGAAAGAAGGAAGGGAGGAAGGAAGGAAGGAAGGAAAGAAGGAAGGAAGGAAGGAAGATGTAAAGAAAGAAGGAAGGAAAGATGGGAAGAAAAGAAAGAAGGAATATAGGGAGGATGGGCAGATGGAAAGAAGGAAGGAAGGAAGGAAGGACACAGGCAGGAAAGATGGAAGTGAGGAGGAAAGAAAGGAGGAAGGAAAGAAAGAAGGGAAAGGGATAGGAAGTAAAGGAATAAAAGGAAGGAAGGAAGGAAGGAAGGTAGGAAAGTGGGCTGGATTGGATCCCTCGGCAGGCCAGTTCTGGCCCACGGGCCACATGTTTGACATCCCTGATATAGATGAACCACTAAACTATTTTTAATCCCTTCTGTAAGTGCTCATGGAGTCATTTTTTTCACTCTTATAACAAACTCTGGGTTCGGCCTCGGTGTGTTTACCTGGGCCAGCTGGTTGTGGCTGAGGTCCAGATTCACCAGCGAGTAGAGCTTAGTGAGTCCGGTCAGCTGGTCCAGCTGGTTGCCGGCCAGGCTGAGCGTTTTGATGTTCCCTAAACGGGTGTGAGCAGCTTCCAGGACCCGAAGGTTGTTGTAGGACAGATCCACGTGGACCAGGTTGTACAAGTGCTGCAACCACAGGAGAAACATCATCATCATCATCATTAATGACAAACAACACATCAGAACTGCACTTGTCAGCAGCTGAGTGTGAGTTTCATCCTCAGCTTGAGTCAGTCCTAACTGTCACAGCGTCTCTAACGTGTTTCACACTAAACGCAACACCTTGATTAGTTTCATCATCTGTACTGACACAACACCTGACTGAGCAACGGGAGTATTTCATAAAGCTGGATCAGAAAAACAGGCCTTACTTAAATTCAACTTATGTAACACTTATTTAAATCTGCTTTAAGTAAGGAGAGAATAAGCTGACTAACTAAAGTTTAACTTATGTAAGATTTATTTAAATCTACTTTATGAAACACAATTTGCTGAAAATGAGCCTCACAAACTAGAATGTTTTTTTTTTTATATATTTTCTGACATTTATGCAGCATTGACCAAGCAATTAATCAATTACTGTAGATATTTAACATCACATCAATCACCATACCTGGAGGTTTTCCACTGAGGACAGCTGGTTGTGACTCAGATCCAGAAACTCCACCTTAGGAATCAGTTTCTATATAACAGAGAAAAACTCAACGTCAGCACAAAGGAACTGATTTATGAAGCCTGAACGATCTTTAATCACTTACCGAGCCTGACCTGTACGACAGCCAACTAACCCGTGACATATCTTTAATTAAATCACTATAAACTAAATGTTATTAAATCATCTGGATGTTAAGATTTCAAACAAGGACACAAACTGATCTCATGACATTTAAACTCATAGTTCGGTTTCCTGTTAATTACTGTGATTAAAAATGTAAGAACATGTGTTTCATTTGAGAAGCAGTCGGACCAGCTTTTGACAAAGTTCAAGCTCACTTTGTTGCCACATTTTCCAAATTACTCCAACAAATGAAGGTTTTACACATATTATCAATGTGTATCATTATTTAAACCATATTTTTATTCATTGCTATATATTTTGGTGACCATGGGAACTTGGGAAATCATCAAAATGTTTCCCCTTTTGCTTCGTTTTTATTATTAGTGTGGGAGGGGTGGGGTGAGGGGGGGGGGGGGGGGGATTAATTCTCAAATTGCATGTTTTTCTGTTTTATGTAAAGCACATTGAGTTGCCACATTGTATGAAATGCTCTATATAAATAAAACTGCCTTGCCTTGCGTTGGTGTTGTTTGTCACACAGGTAGTGGGTTGAGGTTTATGAGTTTCCTTTCAGTCTGGGTATTTCCTTTTCTTATTGTGTTGTTGCATACATTTTTAAAGACTCTAACCATATGTATGTATTATTAAAAATATAACGATAACATCTGTGATACTGTGTGAAATGAACAGACAAACAGACCAGTGTTAATATTTGCTCCTCTGATTTCACTCATAATAAACTAATTGAAGCAACTTTTAAAAACACCATTATTGACTGAAATCTAGGTGAAGCTCAAACTTCCTGTCTGTGTTGAGGTTCGACAGACATATATCTCACCACTGAGCTGTCGATTGTGTCGATGCAGTTGTTGCTCATGTCCAGCGTGGTCAGGTTTCTCCACACGGGGATGACGGCGGTGACGGCACAGCCAGACTCCGCCCCCTCCACCTCCCACTGTGAGAACTCGCTCGCCTCCGGGACTAGGATCGACTGGAGAACGCCATCAACATCACAGTACACAAGATACATTATATACTCCATAAACATGTTATATAGTGTATACTATAGAGAAGTATTTAAATCTAAACAGTACCATCATAGTTTCTGTTGAGTGGTGAATTGTCAGAGTCGCCAAACTCGACCTCAGAGACGACAAACCTTGAATCTGCTGAGAGCTGCATTCACTGATCTGAGGAGAGAGAGACAGAAGTTATCTTTCAATACAAATTTTGGCAGATTTAAAGAAAATCTCCCATCGACTACTGTTACAGGAATATACTCAGGTGAAAATGACATGATTACGTAATTAGCTGAGCGCCATCATCTCAGGTACATCATAGCTTTTCAGTGCTGCTACTCACATTAACTGACATTGGTGTGATCATATCAGTTAATTTGTGTGTTTTTATTCAAAGCTGTTAGAGAGAGGTGTGTGTAACAAGCAAAAAGATCCTGTATCCAGAGTTGAACTAGGAAGATTATCGTTAAATATTAGGTGATGAATCCTAAACCACAATCTGACTCCACCACCTCCTTTATCATTTACTTTTTGGTCTCTTTATGTTTGGCAACAGGTAGTCTCTACACCACAAAGCTCCCAGCACCACCTGCTTGTGTGAATAAGCAAAACAGATGGTGCTGAACAGGTGGTTAGTCACTCCTCCAGCCTGGCACTAACCCGTTATTATAAATGGCTGAAACGTGGGCGGATTAGGTTTCAAGCTCTCCCATATCAAACATGAGATTTCTCAAGGCAGGAATGCTAAGTGTGCAGATAAGAGGAGAGTATTTCAAGGGGGGCGGGGGGGGGGGGGGGCAGTTACCTCTATCTGCAGCAGTGATTTGAAAAAAGACAGGTCGAAGGGGAGGCTGCTCTCCTGGATGTTACTGGTTCCCACTGGACCTGTGGTGCCAGAGATCTGAGCGGCAGAGACAGAAACAATGAGAACATTCACCATCTGTGATCCTGAGAAGGAAGTCAGGGCAAAACAGTAAACTGTACGATTGGGATCAGAGTTCATTAAAGAGGTGTGTGTGTGTGTGTCACCTTGAGGTATCGCAGCCTGCAGGTGAAGTCGAGAATGTGTCCCAGGTCAGTTTTGGCGTCTCCGTTGCAGCAGGTCGGTTTGGCCAGACGGAGCTGCTGGGAGACGGAGTAAAGCTGCAGAGGACAGAGAGAAAACACCTCGCCAGCCTGCAGCAGCTGCTCACCTGCAGAACACAAACACAACACAGAGATTTGATACTAATCACTGTTTTGTTGCAATATGGAAGTCAGTTTATATCTGTTTGTATATACATGAACTTTAAGCCACAGAGGAAGCAGCAGCTGAGAGTAACATGTTTCTGCTGCAGCACATCATAAGTGCCTTCAAAAGTGAAAGACAAAGTGCGGAGAACAGTATGAAACTTGTCATCATGTCATTATGATTCAACTCTGTAAAACTGGTCACTTCATTAAATTGGACATTTACATCCTTATTGTGCCAATAAATGTGTATCGTCCCTCATAAATTAAGTCCAGTAGATACAAAGTGCATTCTGACTCACTGCCCTTTATCTCTTCAACTAATACAGAGTTGGTTTATTATAAAAAAAAAACAACAGCTCACAGAAGGAGTTTCATTAATTGTTAAAACGAGTTGTAGAAACACAAGACGAGAGGAAACAGGTCAAAGGTGAGGAAAGAAGCTGACCTTTATTAAACAGTTCCTCAGCCAGAGCTGCTGTGATGCCGTTAATTTCCTGAAACACAGAAACAGTTTCATTCATTTCATTCATTGAACATCATATTTTCAGTAGTGTTCATCACAGTTACATTACAGTTATTTGGTAATGCAGCATTAACGCAGATGAGCTGTGTGTGATTGAGACTAAACTCGTCAGTGACAGTCTCGTGTTGATCATCTAACATCACATGAGAAGGTTTTTCTATCGGCTGTTTACTCTGTAGAGTCCTGAGGACTCAGAAAACACTGTCTGTCATTGTACCGACATCATGTGATCACGACGACTTTGAATACTGCTAACAGAAGCCTGGGAAATAAAAAAACATCTTCATAAAACAAACATATGATTGTTCCCTCATTTATATTCCATCATATGAGACCAGCAACATTTAATCTGTAAATTATTATTTCAATTAACGGTCTATGTCATCTATAAAATGTCTGAACAGTTTTTGCTTAGTTTGCAAAAAATCAATTTATACTGGTTATTAAAAAATCCATCTTCGTGTTTCTAGTGTTTGCTGCTCAGTAAACTCATCTACACTCAGTTATTACCCTTTTAATTGAATTATAGGATTAAAAAAAAAAAAAACACCCCAAAATATATGTCTCACTTAATATGACTAAGGTTTTATTATGTTGTTTTAAAGCATCTTCATTCAGGAAAACATTTCAGAACAGACATATTTCTGTGGAACAAGTAATCTAAATGTTGCAGTTCAGTTTCTTGTTTTTCTTGGATTGGGCTCAATACTCTCAATGAAAGGAAGTCTTAATGCTAAAGTATAAAACGATATTTCATAAATGTCTTTGCCTCCAACTTTGTGTCCACAGTTTGGGGAGAGCCAATTTTTCAACTTCACATTGTAACTGTGCACAAAGCCAGAGCCATAAAGAAGAAAGGGTGTTTTGACTGGTCTGCCCAGAGCTCTGACCTTAAACCACAATACCCCCATCTATCATATTCAGGACGAACTGGGACTTTGACTTTGAGCCAAGGCTTATCACTCAACATCAGTGTTGTGGTGGCAGAATGGGAGCAAATCCCTGCAGAGAGGGTCCAAAATCTGGTAGAAAGTCTTCCCAGAATAGTCGAGGCTGTTATAGAAGCAGATTAATGCCCCTCGTTATGTTATCACACCCAACCGTCACATATAGCTGCCATGTTTAGGGGTCTTCATACTTATGGACAAGTACTGGTTGCAGTATTTGAACGTATACTCTGAATTATCTGAAGAGGTTGCAGTACATGTGCAGAGGTCGTAAGTCATGTTCGCTTCAGGTCTACTCACATAAAGGTGAAAGTGCAGGAAGCAGGCGAGTGGAGTGGGAGTGGCCTGTGGGAACTGCTGTAGCAGCGTCTGCAGGTAGAGCTCCAGCTCCTTCTGCCGCCGCTCCACCAGACTCTTCGAGTTCTTCCCCAACATCTTCTTCGGAGGCAGCAACCGTTTGTCCACCTTCTTCTCTGCTGTCAGCTGGAGGGAAACAAACACCAGGATGAAACCAACAACTACTTTATAATCATTTAAGCATCATTTGAAAAGCAAAAATGCCAACTGTTCTTTGTTTTGTAGCTTCTCCAAATTTTAGGCCATGATTGACTGTGATTGACATTTCTACCATATAGACATTAAATGATTCATTTCAGATAAATCGACACTGCTCGTTGACCAGCTCCGGTCTCTTACCTTCTCATGGAGGTCGTGGAAGTCGCTGTATCTGTGCTTCACGGTCCATTTGTGTTCTCCGTCCGTCACCTCGATGATGTAGACCTGAAACAGCAGAGCAGGACTGATTACAACCTGACTGCACTGGATCTGCTGGAGTCAAACCAGTTCCTGAGCTGAACAAACAATAAATGGAGAAAGATAAAGATCAAGATGAACTGTATTTGTCCTAATGGGGAAACAGTCTCAACAAAGGCAGTTACACATGATAAAAGAAGAGTAGCACACATCATAAGACATCAGTCACTGAAATTATTAAACATGAAGCTGCAACAATTAGTCAATTAATCGATTATTTTGATAATGAAAGTCCAAATTCTCTGGTTCCAGCTTCTCAAATGTAAATATTTTCTGGTTTAATCTTCTATGACAGTAACTTGAGTATCTTTGGGTTGTGGACTGATCGACATTTTAAGGACCAAACAGTTTGTTGATTAATCAATAATGAAATAATTGTTAGTTTCAGCCCCTAAAAAATAAAACCAGACCACGAAACATGATCACATTTAACACCAGAGTCCATCTGCTCTGACAATCAGGCCATGTGATACCATCTGATCTCCACGACAAATCAAGCTGCTGAGGAAGGCCATGAGATGCAACTGAAAGCTTCAAAGTATAATTGCAGTAAATGGACCATGTGCTTAAAGATTACTTCCTGTCAAACTATGTCCATTTCTTAAATTCAGTTCAATTCAGACTTTAATAAGAACACAGCTAATGAGGGATCAAAACGATAAAATATAAAGAGCGAGTAAATAAAGAAAACAATTTAATCATTTAATATTTAAAGATAATCTTCCTCAAGTCTCACATAAATGAACTGATATGATCACACCAATCTCAGCTAATATGAGCAGCAGCCATGATGTACCTGAGATATTAGTGCTCAGTTAATTATGTAATGTCATTTTATTCCTGTAAATGTATGTAACTGATGGAGATTTTCTTTAAGTCTCCCAAAACTGCTGTCTCTCTCATCAGATCAAGTAAAGAGAAATTACTCTGCTATTAATGAACAATGTTGATTTTAGGAGTCATGTCAGCAACTTTCATATTATAAATGTAACTGTATTGAACATAAGATGATATATTAACATTAATATCCTCTCTGTCAGAGAAAACAGAGGCTGTAGGAGGATTGTCAGCTCTGTAAACATCAGGTGAAATATTAAATATAGCTAATTTAGCATTTAGCTCGTCTGTTAGCTGCTAGCTTGTAGACTAAAAGGGTTAATTTAGTCTAACCTCTGAGAAATAAAGACATTAGAGCTGCTGCTAAAAAATATATGCTATAAAAGGATATTTATGACATTCATTATAAGAAGGAGGTCATCGGTATTAACTCGCTGTCAGTCTGTCAGATGTGAAGCTAAGCTAAGCTAAAAATGAAACCGGACGCAGCTTACTGTGTAGTTTTCCACCAGCTCCGAGCCAACAACACACACTTTCCTCTCAGAAACCTCCTCTGGAAACTGAGAGGAATCCATCTTCTTTAGAGCAAAGACGAGCAAATGTGACCCTGTAGAATAAATATGCAGCTGTAGAGTAAAAAATAAGCTTCTTTTTTTTTTTTTAGAGGAGGTTTTCCACAGCTATCCTCCTCGAGACGCCATGTTTGTTATGATGCCTGATCAGCTGATTGGTTCAAAAAAAAAAAAGGACCAAACTTTATTCATCCACACAATGCTGCTGGATTTAGTTTCACATTCATACATCTAGGCTATAGGAAATAAATAATATGAATGGTGTTGATGTAGAAAAGGGTTGTTATAAATCATAAGGAAAGCCTTAACAGTGTTTAAGCCCACTTTCAGACATTTTGCTTAAGATAAGATAAGATGTCTATATTTATCTTTATTTAAGTAGATTTTCCTTGAGTATTTATTTCACTTTTGACTACTATTTTACTTTTATTCCCTACCTTTGAACCCAAATATCTGTACTTTCTACTCCTTACATTGTCAAAACAGGTCAGTTACTTGTTTTAACTTCAGTGATTTAATGTCAGAGAATATCTAACTTTTTTTCTTGTCTTGACTTTAATCTCATTTTTTTTCTGGAAATATGACCCTTTCTCAAATATGACTACATTTTAGAGGTCTAAGTACAGATTTTTTCAAATCTGGACCTGGTCTAATGTGGTCTGGATGGTAAAAGCAAAAAAAAAAAAACAGGTTTCACAAATCTGAAAGTGGATTTAAAAACTATTAAGGCTTTCCTACAATGTCTAACCCTTTTTCATAAGTGTAAGTGGTTCCAAAAATGGAGAACCAGCCACTAAATATCATTATTTATATCCTCCCCTTTATCTTTACCCCCAAACCCCTGAATCAGAAGCTCATTTAAGTGTTGTCTCATCCCTCCATCTTTGTCTGATAATAGCTCTACACCTCATCCTAGAGTATTACCAGCAGCTCAGTAACAACGCCGACAGTGTTAAACATAGATGTAGTATGAGGTCATAGACATAATACACCCATGTATAATGAGGTGTGGTGTTTTATGACTTGGTGACTGCTAAATATTTCTGAGGCAACGACCAGACCTTACATCAACTGATCCGTTCTGGTAACTTAAGGTCACAAAAAGAGATCAAAACTTTAAAGAGTCTTTGAAATAAGGATAAATTCACAATAACTTAGCTTAAAAATACTGATATATACCCAAATGCACAGTGAAAGAGTATAATTATGTTCATATACTGGCAGTGTTTGGATCCCTTCCTGAAGGGAGTTTAATAAATGATCCAAGAAAGAAGTGAGGACTGGATTTAGTCTCTTATTGTTTATGTTATACTTGGAAAAAGTATTTTATTTCATCAGTAAAGTCAACCAGCTAATCCAAAGGAGGAGTCGCATCATATAAATAGTTCATACATGTCACTTCATGTTCCTCGTCTCCATCTTGATCTTCTGTTTGAGAAATTTAGGAGCTTTGTGGGTACAAGATGCACCTTTTACTATCATTAAGAGACTGTGAGTCATTTTGGTGGCAGGAAAAAACACATTTTGGAAATGTCTTAGGAAGTTTCATCTCATATCTGACTTTTTATTTTAGATTTGAACATTTTACTTTCAGCGTACTCACAAGTATCATAATATAGATGTAGAATTGTAAATTGTAATCGAGTAACATGATCATTAAAAAAAGAAAAGAAAAGAAAAAAGTTGTCTGTGAAGATTTAGAGTATGAACTGTTAGTGTTTTTAAAGCCAAGCTGTAATATACATGGCAGCCATGTGGGGTCAGTAGTGCAGCTGCAGACTGGCGGACTTGTTATGGTCTTCAATGGTCTGTTTTGTTGAACTGAATATGTTTAAATGTGTTTGAGTGGAAGTGAATTGTAACAGCATGGACAGTAGTACTGATCGTACCATAGGAAGCAGCTTTAAAGGTTTCCCTGAAGAAGAGAAAGCCTTGTGTGGTGACATTTAAGACAAAGTTAGATTTGATTGATTTAGGGGATGTACGTTTTAATAAAATATTGGATGACTATAAACAGGAAGTCTTTAACCAAGAGGCTCCGAGAAGCTGCCTTTTGACACAGTGTGATGAGGTTTAGCAGATATAACGTTAGCATGAGGCTGAATGTTTGTTTCCCTAGTAACCTATTGGACCTAACCTAACCTAAACAATTGGACGAATTACAATTATGACCTAATGAAGCGATAGATGCAGAAGTCAGAGGATAATTATATTTATTGTAATTTGTCATCTAGGAACCTTATATGTGCCAACTCTGCCAATCCACCCAGTACATGTGGAGACATTTCACTAGATATGTGAAAACACTGATCTGCTGATGGTCACTAAAAGTCACTGTGATTCATCCTCTTTGGGATTAAACAAGTCTGTACAACATTTCAGTTCGTTCTGTAGTTGTTGAAGATATTTCAGTCTGGACCACAAGAGGTGTATCAACCCACATCGCCATCGTACAGCGCCATGCCACCACTGTGGTTTTAGTGAGGAACTTTTTCTACTGGCAGATTTTATGTGTAAAGATTTTGGACTGAAGACAAAGTTTATTTTTGTATTGTAAAAAATAAACTTATGTTCTTCTCTAACAGATTTGTCACCTTTACATTTGTATTTTTAGGGTCTTTTGGCTTCATGTGGTCTTCTCAACACTTGTTTATTCATGATATTAAACACAACATAACTAGCTAACTAACTCCTGTTATTACAGCTACAACAGTTGTGCTGCTAGTTGTTGTCATTGTGCAGTGTGTGTGTGTGTGTGTGTGTGTGTGTGTGTGTGTGTGTGTGTGTGTGTGTGTGTGTGTGTTGTCAGAGGGCGGGCAGTAACAGGGGCAGTAACAGGGGGCAGTAAGCAGCTGTGGATCAGATTTCAGCTGCTAAAACCGAAGCGGAGTGAACCATCCTGCAGCAGGGAGCATCTTTCTGCTTTTCACTACCATAGCTTACAACTGAGGCACCTGCAGGAAGCTAAATATGCTAAAATATATTATACTTGCATGTAGAAGTAATGTCTTTTAAAATCTGTCACGTTACAATGTTATTAATCTGCAGTGGAGTAACCTGGCCGCACCGACTCCCCTCCCCCCTGTTAAACCTGTGAATGGATCCTTCCAGCTCTTTATCCTTGGCTCTGAGAGGAGGCAGAGTCACAGTCAGTGCTGATCAGACCTGAGTGTGACACAGAGGCTGGTTCAAAACAGAGAAAAAAAATACTGCTTTAAATCTACTAGAAGGCACTTAAAAACCCTCCAGCAGCTCAATTTAGATCATTTATCAGAGCTGCAAGGAGCTGATTTGAGTTTTAGAGAGGTGAAGAATAGAAATTAGAGAGACAGAGGAGGGCGTGACAGACAGCCGAGCAGGCAAGCTGCTGCTGCCAGGGGAGGAAGAGCAGGCTATGCACCAGCCAAAGCCAGAGGTCAAGAAAAAAATCTCAAGAATAGTGAAAAGGTAGACTCAGAGCGAGAGAGAGGTCATTTGTGATCTGAGTCTGAAAATAGAGACTAGCCTCTCTTTGTTGTTGTGTGGGCAACCGTGCGGGGAGGAGGATGTGAAGGAGAGCAGCAGGGAGGAAAGGGAGGCGACTGCAAGAAAGACAAGAAAATGCTCTCAGAGATGATATGCACGAAGAGCTGCCAGCAGCAGCCTCAGCAGGCAGGCGGAGAGGCACCGCAGAAGGACGCTGCCAGCCGCAGGAAGCGAGGATGGTCCAAGAGCTGCAGGGGGCGCCTGCAGGGGCGGAGGACAGGAGGGGGAGGGTGGCCCAAAGGGCGCAACCATCATCATCAACACCCTCAACGTCATCATCCTCGTAATCATCTCCGACACCTTCAGAGGCCAGTGATGTCCCTCCGTCCCATCAACGTTAAGGGGAACAGGGCGAGGGGGATGCGAGCCCCCAAAAACACCAACCAGTTTCTGATGCATGAGAAGTACCAGATGCAGCACATGAGGTCAGACTCAGTGGGGAGCGACAGTGGCAGCTGCTCAGACAGTGACATGGAGCTCACTGACATGGACTCATACCTGGGTGTCCTGGAGAATGCCAGAGGAGCCCTCCTAGACAGTCCTAACCCACATGGCTCAACGACGCCACCCAGGCCAGTCCTGGTACTGCATGAAAACCATCTGCACCTACAGGAGGACAGTCTACGTCTGCAGGAGGACAGCATGCAGTATTTCCCCTCAGAAGCCGATCTGATGCAGAGTCAAAATTTCATGCAGAGGGACTTTGTTGAGTTCTGTGACATCCTGACGCCCTGATGGGGGACTCTCAGGGAACTGACAGTCAAACCTCAGACTGAACGGGGGTCAGGTTTGTTCTGAACATCTCCATCTTATCGAGTCATTTAGCCTTCAGATTTTAAAAATCTGCCTTGCAGGGTGAGATCATTTCACCACTTTCCAGCAGTATTGAGTTTTTTAAAAAAGATAACTTTTTTAAAATCAAATGTCATTTTGTGTGATCTGCCTTATTCAGTCTGTTTTCAAGAGTCCGTGACTCTTCTGTTTAGGGAACAATAAGTCGAACCGCACTGAGAAAAAAGTGAAATACTTGATGGTATTTTTCTACATTTAAGAAGAAAAACTTAAACTGCAAGAATGTAAGATTAAATGACATAATAATGGCAGATGTAATGTTTTTTTACAGGTCATGTCTGGTCTTGTTAAGTGTGTCAGGGTGCTAATGTGCTGCTTTCCTGTTGTTATTGTTGCACACAAAGGGAGATGGGCTGGGTGGTGGGAGTGAGCTCCGACAGCCAATCGGCATCGAGCTGGCTGGATTAGGCTGCAGATGGTTGGTTGGCTGAAGCAGAAATAACATTTTTATGTACAGAATAAAAAGAAAAAATGGAAATAAATGTCTGATTGGTGTAATATGGACTGACTGGTTGTTTTTATGGATTTAAATGAGCACTTTGAACGTTTGAGTTTCTGAGTGTTTGAGTTGGCAGGGCCAGTGTGTCACTGAGTCATCGGGGCAGTTCACAGAGAGAAGGAGTTTAAACTATGTGAGAATAAATACTCAGTGATATTCAAATGCATCGGAGCAGGTCTCATGATAATATGTGAGCGAAGCAGTAAGAACAGAGAAGAGTCATCAAGAAAAACATTAAAATAAATATAATATTAAACATACATGCACAGAAATAAACATTTAAAAGTTTTTTTGAGTTGGATGTTGCATAATTTAAAAGATGACCTTGCCTTTATTTTATTTTATTTTGCTATAAAACAACACACACATATAACACACTTGCCTTGATATTCACAAAACATGAAAAAAAGAAGTGAAGAAAACCAAATCAGATAAAATCCAACATGGACACACACATACACGGTCGTCCATAAAGTT